>NC_140169.1:145171627-145228210 GCF_963971535.1 Notolepis coatsorum | reverse complement strand
AGGGACAGAGAGAGATAGGGGGAGAGAGGGAGACAGATAGAGAGTGAGACAGAGAGAGAGGGGGGGGACAGACAGAGGGACAGAGAGAGAGATAGGGGGAGAGGGAGACAGATAGAGAGTGAGACAGAGAGAGAGAGGGGGGACAGACAGAGGGAGACAGATAGAGAGTGAGACAGAGAGAGAGGGGGGGGACAGACAGAGGGACAGAGAGAGAGATAGGGGGAGAGAGGGAGACAGATAGAGAGTGAGACAGAGAGAGAGAGGGGGGACAGACAGAGGGAGACAGATAGAGAGTGAGACAGAGAGAGGGGGGCAGACAGAGGGACAGAGAGAGAGAGATATGGGGAGCAAGGGAGATAGATAGAGAGTGAGACAGCGAGAGATAGGGAGACAGAGAGAGATAGGGACACAGAGAGAGATAGGGAGACAGAGGGAGAGAGATAGGGAGACAGAGAGAGGGAGACAGAGAGAGGGAGGCTTGACTTGATATTGGGGACATTCATCATCTATAGGCTATAATATGACTATCTCACCTCCCCCTCACTTTAGTTGACTAGTTTAAGTTTAAAAAGCACATGCGACCTATCAATGTGTTTACAGGGAACAGATGTCACTCCGAATCAACTATCCTCGTTGACCCACATCGGGCGTTGCATTGCACGTTGGAAATGACAAGACAAGGAAAAATGTGTTTTGGAGCATGTCTGCTATATTTAATGAAGGCGTGTATATTTCACCGAGTAATTCATCATGCACCGAGCAGGCTATACAGTTAATGCAAGGAAGGCCGTATGATTAATGCTTTGTTTGATTGAATTAGTGAATGTTTAATGTCTCCCGCGGAAGCCGATGGGCGTTGATTTAGCCGTGCTTTCCCTTTGCCGTTTATATGGAACCCTCGACCTCACGCGCCCTTCAGCAGGGGGGGGGGGGGGGGGGGGGGCTCTTCAAATCCTCAAACACATGACCTCCAAAATCCCATAAACGGTATATTGCCATGATTTTACAGTCACATCCATAATGCAATATATACTGTCCACTGTTGCAGGGATTTGATTATTAGGGGTGTTCCAGAATCTACAAACTACAAGAAACTCATTTCCGTCTGTAGTCCTAGACAGTAAATTAATAAGTACAAAACAGTCATATACAGTCATATACAGTAAAAGCACACCGAATACAAAAACCCTGGCCACCTTCCCACCCCGCCCCCCCTACCATCCCTCCACCCCTCCCTCCCTCCCGCCTCCACCTTCCCTCCCACCCTCTACCCCTCCCACCCTCACCCCTCCCCCTCTCCACCGCTCCCTCCCACCTTTCAATTGAAAAACACAATAAATCACATGCAATACATTACGGAAAACAATACAGACGCAAACACCCTACATAGTGGCACAATTTAATGACTGCACATGAAAAGGACAGTCCTGAGTGCAAATGCTTGCCCCATCCTAACATATACCCACAGATCTTCATCCTAACATATACCCACAGATCTTCATCCTACCATCCACAGATCTTCATCCTAACATATACCCACATATCTTCATCCTACCATCCACAGATCTTCATCCTAACATATACCCACAGATCTTCATCCTACCATCCACAGATCTTCATCCTAACATATACCCACATATCTTCATCCTACCATCCACAGATCTTCATCCTAACATATACCCACAGATCTTCATCCTACCATCCACAGATCTTCATCCTAACATATACCCACAGATCTTCATCCTACCATCCACAGATCTTCATCCTAACATATACCCACATATCTTCATCCTAACATATATGCAGATCTTAATCCTAACATATACCCACAGATCTTCATCCTAAAATCTACGCAGATCTTCATCCTAACATAATCCACAGATCTTCATCCTAACATATACCCACAGATCTTCATCCTAACATATACCCACAGATCTTCATCCTAACATAATCCACAGATCTTCATCCTAACATATACCCACAGATCTTCATCCTAACATATACCCACAGATCTTCATCCTAACATATACCCACATATCTTCATCCTAACATATATGCAGATCTTAATCCTAACATATACCCACAGATCTTCATCCTAAAATCTACGCAGATCTTCATCCTAACATAATCCACAGATCTTCATCCTAACATATACCCACAGATCTTCATCCTACCATCCACAGATCTTCATCCTAACATATACCCACAGATCTTCATCCTACCATCCACAGATCTTCATCCTAACATATACCCACAGATCTTCATCCTAACATATACCCACAGATCTTCATCCTAACATATACCCACAGATCTTCATCCTAACATATACCCACAGATCTTCATCCTAACATATACCCACAGATCTTCATCCTACCATCCACAGATCTTCATCCTAACATATACCCACATATCTTCATCCTACCATCCACAGATCTTCATCCTAACATATACCCACAGATCTTCATCCTACCATCCACAGATCTTCATCCTAACATATACCCACATATCTTCATCCTACCATCCACAGATCTTCATCCTAACATATACCCACAGATCTTCATCCTACCATCCACAGATCTTCATCCTAACATATACCCACAGATCTTCATCCTACCATCCACAGATCTTCATCCTAACATATACCCACATATCTTCATCCTAACATATATGCAGATCTTAATCCTAACATATACCCACAGATCTTCATCCTAAAATCTACGCAGATCTTCATCCTAACATAATCCACAGATCTTCATCCTAACATATACCCACAGATCTTCATCCTAACATATACCCACAGATCTTCATCCTAACATAATCCACAGATCTTCATCCTAACATATACCCACAGATCTTCATCCTAACATATACCCACAGATCTTCATCCTAACATATACCCACATATCTTCATCCTAACATATATGCAGATCTTAATCCTAACATATACCCACAGATCTTCATCCTAAAATCTACGCAGATCTTCATCCTAACATAATCCACAGATCTTCATCCTAACATATACCCACAGATCTTCATCCTACCATCCACAGATCTTCATCCTAACATATACCCACAGATCTTCATCCTACCATCCACAGATCTTCATCCTAACATATACCCACAGATCTTCATCCTAACATATACCCACAGATCTTCATCCTAACATATACCCACAGATCTTCATCCTAACATATACCCACAGATCTTCATCCTAACATATACCCACAGATCTTCATCCTAACATATACCCACACATCTTCATCCTAACATATATGCAGATCTTAATCCTAACATATACCCACAGATCTTCATCCTAACATATATGCAGATCTTAATCCTAACATATACCCACAGATCTTCATCCTAAAATCTATGCAGATCTTCATCCTAACATAATCCACAGATCTTCATCCTAACATATACCCACAGATCTTCATCCTAACATAACCCACAGATCTTCATCCTAACATATACCCACAGATCTTCATCCTAACATATACCCACAGATCTTCATCCTAACATATACCCACAGATCTTCATCCTACCATCCACAGATCTTCATCCTAACATATACCCACATATCTTCATCCTACCATCCACAGATCTTCATCCTAACATATACCCACAGATCTTCATCCTACCATCCACAGATCTTCATCCTAACATATACCCACATATCTTCATCCTACCATCCACAGATCTTCATCCTAACATATACCCACAGATCTTCATCCTACCATCCACAGATCTTCATCCTAACATATACCCACAGATCTTCATCCTACCATCCACAGATCTTCATCCTAACATATACCCACATATCTTCATCCTAACATATATGCAGATCTTAATCCTAACATATACCCACAGATCTTCATCCTAAAATCTACGCAGATCTTCATCCTAACATAATCCACAGATCTTCATCCTAACATATACCCACAGATCTTCATCCTAACATATACCCACAGATCTTCATCCTAACATAATCCACAGATCTTCATCCTAACATATACCCACAGATCTTCATCCTAACATATACCCACAGATCTTCATCCTAACATATACCCACATATCTTCATCCTAACATATATGCAGATCTTAATCCTAACATATACCCACAGATCTTCATCCTAAAATCTACGCAGATCTTCATCCTAACATAATCCACAGATCTTCATCCTAACATATACCCACAGATCTTCATCCTACCATCCACAGATCTTCATCCTAACATATACCCACAGATCTTCATCCTACCATCCACAGATCTTCATCCTAACATATACCCACAGATCTTCATCCTAACATATACCCACAGATCTTCATCCTAACATATACCCACAGATCTTCATCCTAACATATACCCACAGATCTTCATCCTAACATATACCCACAGATCTTCATCCTAACATATACCCACACATCTTCATCCTAACATATATGCAGATCTTAATCCTAACATATACCCACAGATCTTCATCCTAACATATATGCAGATCTTAATCCTAACATATACCCACAGATCTTCATCCTAAAATCTATGCAGATCTTCATCCTAACATAATCCACAGATCTTCATCCTAACATATACCCACAGATCTTCATCCTAACATAACCCACAGATCTTCATCCTAACATATACCCACAGATCTTCATCCTAACATATACCCACAGATCTTCATCCTAACATAACCCACAGATCTTCATCCTATATACCCACAGATCTTCATCCTAAAATCTACGTAGATCTTCACATATACCCACAGATCTTCATCCTAACATAATCCACAGATCTTCATCCTAACATATACCCACAGATCTTCAACCTACAGTAACATATACCCACAGATCTCCATCCTACCATCTAAGTGCAATCAGTGCTGACAATGTTGATTGCTTAAAATGCTGTTTTTGACCTCACAAGACAAACTAGGATAGCTTGTGATGTATTTCTTTTTACATTATCGGAGAGCCTGTTCCTTTCTTTGATGGCTTCATGAAAAAGCAGTTTGAGTAAACATGAATCAGAAAACATTGTTGAACATGACATACGTTACATTATTGCTATAGGCTATCATACTGTTCCACCGCAACAAGTACAGTACAATCAACTGTGATCTTCAAGTAGCCTGGGCCTATATATAATGTATTTATAATTTTATATACATCTGATCTTTTCCTTTTTTTTATCAGGACATTATATTGATCAACTCAAACGATGTAACCTTTGGAGGAGTGAGCCAGATGGCAGCTTCCCCCGGGGCCTGTTCTCTCCACCAGGAGGGACGCCTGGAGGAGATCATGTAATCGGTCCGGTGTATGTGTATGTGGATCCGTCTGTGGTGGGTGTATCTGTCTGTGTGTGTGTGTGTGCGCGTGTTTATCTGTCCGCAGAAGATCTCACAAACTACATTTACATTTTAGTCATTTAGCTGACGCTTTTATCCAAAGCATCTTACAAGTTCTGTACGACAAGTCATCAGGAAGGGCACAACTCTATCAGCTGAGTAACAATGTTCATCAACGTGTCGAGTGCTACAGTGTAGGTTAGTTTATTAGGACAAGTGCATGACAAGGTTAGTTAGGGTTAGATTTTTTTAAATTTAAATTTGAATTAGTTAATTAATTTAATGAAATCTTTTCATTTCAGATAATGGTTGAAGAACGTAAGGTTATCCTATAACCCTAGTTATATGAGTATAGCGAGCGCTCTGCTCTATTGGAACTATTCCTTTATCCATTCTAACAATGAAAAACGTTCTCCACATGTACACACCTATTTACCTCCGCCTGGCCACACCCACATCCGCTCCTATATAAGCGGGGTCGTGGCCACACAATCAGCTCCTTCCCAAGTCTGGTCCTCAGTGAGTCAGAGCAGAGCGCTCGCTATACTCATATAACTAGGGTTATAGGATAACCTTACGTTATAGATCGTATAGCTTTACGCTCTGCTCTATTGGAACACAGGAGCTGAGCAGAGCGAAAAGCTCGACAGATGTACCCGCTGAGCCCCCCCACAACCATCAGAACTGTGCGAAGAGGGTTTAGCACCTCAAAACACACAGGGTGTGCAGACCGTGGGACTTACCTTCGTTCAGAAGGACCCGCGACCACTCGGGCGCGCATCCTACATGCCACCAGGGAACGGACGGGAAGCCAAAATAAAACCCGTCACAGCCCCCAACATCACGGGGTCGAAGGTCAAGAACCCAACCCCGTGGCAAGGCTGCAGCAGCGGAGCGCGGAAGAGGTCCCAGCCCTAGGACAACCTGAGGACTAGGCCCCCTCAAAAAAAGGGGGCCTGGTGAGGCCAACGAGGCCGCAGCATCGAGACCCCACCAGACGGTCACTGGTGACACCACCTCCCACATCGCCAGCGTATCAGACAGGGCCCAAATCAAGAGCAGGCGCTTCCCCCCTTGGCACGCCGCTCTGAAGCACTCTCCTCAAGAGGCTACCCCCCCACAACACTGCAGGGCCAGTCGGCGTACCGGGGAGACAACCCCCAAGGAGGTTGATCCCTCAATCCAGGCAACAGGCCCCAAGAGCAGAACTCGACCTGTGCCTGGAGCACTGCGGACTAGACAGGCGCCTAAAGGGTCTACTGCAAGAACACTATCCCGGCGGAAGGGGTGTTCGGTATGCTGTGCACCATGTCATAACCTCCACAAACCCGACCCCCAATCCAGCGGGGTCGAGGTTCAAAGAAGAGGCTGACACAATTGGCAGACGTCATGAAAGATGCAGGGGCATACTCTCGGGCAGATGGGGTCAAGCCCGGCCTCAACCCGAGAGTCGACTCTGCTACCAACACACCGGAGAACCAACCACCCCCCTATGTTTAGTTTAACAGGAGGCGGTTGTTCCCTTAACCCACAAAGAAAACTCAGAAACATAACTGAGTGTATACACAGGCTATACAAGCAGCACAAGTGTTTCAGTTTTCAAAGGGTTAACCCAGGTCAACAGGACAACGAGAACGAGTTCGGACCTGGGCCCGGCAGACCGGGACCTACACAGGGATGCCTAGACAGCCCCCTCCCAGCCCCGTCCTAGCAGGGAGGGAGGGGTGAAACAAATGGAGAGGGACCAAGCCCCCTAACACAGCGCAAGGTACAACACAGTATGGACCAAGCACATCACTGTTAAGGGCAACCCGTGGTGGCATACATATGACACACATATCCACAACATCAATCCCCGCGACGCCCGGCCCGACCCGGCATTTTCCCCCCGGAAAAGCACAAAGTCCTTCGGGGTACCAGAACAGCAGATCTGCGCCCCGGTGGACAACAGGTTAACTGACCTGGTCCGGCGCGACCAGAACCAGTCCTGCGTCCTAGTCACGCCGCCATCCCCAGTCCTAAGAGGGGGGTAGGTACGCGTGTCGATCCAAAACATCACAGAGCGCGCCACCAAGACGGTCAGTACGCGAATGCACTGCTCCTGGTGGCCCACCTCATGGGCGTGAGACCCATCCGCCAATGTTTTGATCTACTCCGTCATCTCCCCCCGGAGATGCACATGAGCCGTCGAGTCTAACCTAGTGCACTGGCGCTCGGTAGAGATAAAATCTCCTTCCCAGCCGCACACATAGAAAACGCTGTTTCTATGAATTGGGCAACCAAGGCGCGCCAGCCATAAAGTGGTTCCACATGGAAAGCACCCAGGGCCAGCGCTATATGCACGTCGAGAACCCGAAACATATTGATGGCGAATTCTAATAAGAAACACCAGACAACGTTTCCTCCATGCTGTCTGGGACGAGCAGCAGGAAGCCGGCCTATAAGAAACACACACCGGTCTCATATGACGCGTCTGAGGATAAAAACCCTGTCAATTCTGCTCTTTACATAAGAGGGGAAGACAGAAGTTCCCCCAGAGAGACCTCTACGTGAGTAACAATTGAAAAAGATACATGTAATAATCGGGCCAAGTGACCAACGGCCCAATACACACTTTAATAGAGAGCAGAGCAGAAAACAAACAGTTTTCGAATGCATCGCATCATCCAACTTTGACAATGACAGCGGTCTGCAGCACAGAGCCTGAAAACTCACGGATGTCTCATGGCCAATAGGAAAAATGCGCGCTGTGACGTATTCCATGGCCAGGGGGGAAATCCCGTGACCCACCCATCCTAACATGGAGTGGAACCAGGGAACCCCACCCCTCTTCCCCCTCCCTGTGACGCGCTGACCCCTCAGCCGACAGGGAGACTGACAGGCAGGAGGTCCAACCTCCCGGCCAATTAGTAAAGGGGGGGAGGGGTTTATTAGTCCACCCCTTATGACCCCTCACCCCTGATACGATGCAACAACAAAGCAGAGCCATGACACCAGTTGTAGCGCGCTACATGAAAGTGCATATACCTGTTAGGGTAATAGCTCCACATTCTGCATGCCAGCCACAGACGATAACCTTGTTTGTGCAAAAAACGGGCTTTATACACGGCTTCAGGCCGTGTCACAGATGCGTTGCTTGTAGTGCACAGCACGTGCCAGCAGAGGGCAGGACAGGGCAGTCTGTCTTTCCCTCTCTCAGTCAGAGCTCAGCAGAGCCACATGCGTGTTCCTGTGGGTCTTTCATCTTGCATGTGTGTGTTAATCTGCACAACAAATAAAGACTTATTCTTCTATAGAATGCGGTTATGTGGCCGTCCGTTTATTGGTCGAATGGACCATGGGTCCACTTCCAGACATTGGATGATTGAGGAATCGGGAAACTGAGAATTTTTCTAACGTTTTGAAATGGATTCATGCATGAATGTGGACTCGGGGACACGTTTGGGTAAGTAAGACCCCTACGCTCTGCATCTTCTGGCCGCCTCAGAACTACTCCTATCCAAGCTCCGGGAGGGTCATCAAATAGAAGTCGCCTATTCTCAGTCCTTGCCCCACAATGGTGGAATGAACTACCAACCCCAGTTAGGACAGCCGAAACACGTCCAATATTTCGCCGTCGACTAAAGACGCACTTCTTCAACCATTATCTGAATAAAAAAAAAATAATAATAAAACCCTAACTAACCGTACTGTCATGCACTTGTCCTAATATATACATATACATTGTTGCTCAGCTGATAGAGTTGTGCCCTTCCTGATGGCTTGTCGTACAGAACATGTAAGTCGCTTTGGATAAAATCGTCCGCTAAATGACTAAATGTAAATGTAAATGTAAGTTATGTTTGTTATGGTTAAGCATATGGAAGATGAACGTACGAGTTATGAATTCCGGGAGTGTATGTTTGGTAAAGCGTTCCAGTTCGACTGTGTGTGTGCGTATTGGCTTCGGTGATTCAATACAGGCCAGGGGTTTAACGGCTTAAGCTGGGTTTTGATTATCACTTAATCAATGCAGAATCAATTTTGTGCGTCTGTATGTGTAGTTGTGTACTACTGTTGTGAGTTTGTGAGTCACATTGGTCTAATTTCAGCCTCCGTTATACGTTATTTGTTCCATATGACTCGTTTCATATGTGTGTCTCGAATGTGCACACTGATTTGTAGGGCTGTCTTAAATACTTCGAAGCTTCGAAACTTCGTTCGATGGCACAAGCTTCGAACATAAAAAAAAATCGAAGTAAAAAAATAATAATAAAAAAAAAAAAAAGCATTTTTTTTTCAAAACATTTTTACTTCGATTTGTGTGTGTGTGTGTGTGTGTGTGTGTGTGTGTGTGTGTGTGTGTGTGTGTGTGTGTGTGTGTGTGTGTGTGTGTGTGTGTGTGTGTGTGTGTGTGTGTGTGTGTGTGTGTGTGTGTGTGTGTGTGTGCGCATGGGGCCATTGGGTGGGGCCGGGGGACAAATACACTGGAGGAAAGTAACCCAGCTCAGCACTGCCCAAATTATATCATCACTATTGCCTGTTTGAAGGATATCATCCTCAAACACATACAGTATACACCTACATGCCGTGTAGAATTCCACACATAAGAAAGAAAGATACTGGGATGAATAAACAAAATAGGAAATAAAATGTAGAAATGCATGCAATACATAAATAAATATGAATCTCCATATATGAAATAGAACATTTTAGATAAGGTGCTACTGAGATGTTTTGGTGAGTTCTTTGTTTTTTTTGTGGAAGTAGCCCTTCTTAAAAATGCATGAACATTCACTGATAATTGGTCTGTAGTGGAGTCTACAAGGTCTACATTGCCGGACCATGTAGAATCCGGACCTTGTAGACTGACATAATTCTGTGCATAGTTTAGTCTACACAGGCCATATTTCAAATAATCAAAATCTTACTTCATTCATCTTAAACATTCTTGATTTGGGGGATTGGTAGTTCCCATGAAATCTGAAGTTGTTCAAACGACAACAGCGATCCACCTTGAATTAAATCACACAGCCGAGTGAAACCTTGTTGGCTGCGTCACAGTCACGAAAGGGGCTACTTAATTCATTAATCCAATCCACTTTATTTATAGAGCACATTTAAAAACAACAAAGTTTACCAAAGTGCTGTACAAGTCCCACAACATAAGATAAAAAAAAAAAAAAAAAAAAAAAATCGAAGCTTCGAATTAAAATCGAAGCTCGGCCCCGAAGCTTCGATTGGCAAAAAAATCTTCGAAGGTCAGCCCTACTGATTTGATTACGTTGGTAACACGGGTCGCTAAGGAATTTCGGTTTGAGGTTGAAGAAAGTGCACTTTTAGGTTGAAAGAACGGCCCTAATGTCAACGTGTTTCAATATAAGCGTTATGTATGGTGATAACGAGTATATTGTTAACTTAGTTCCGCTAAGGACACCGCATTGATTGATGATGGTTGAAAATGTTTCAATAGATTCCTTTATTGTTATGCTCTCAGTAATACATACAACTGCTAGCCTCTAGCTCGCGCTCAGACACACGTCAGTCCGGGCCGTATATGATGACGTACCATCCGGTCGTCTCCAGACCTAGATGACAGTTCCTACATATTACCAGCAGGAGGGGTAATAACCATAACATCTCCCTTCTTATAAATGGTTAAGTTAACAAACACAATAACCTGAACGACCTTAATCGAATCAAAGAACTTAATCATTACACCTTAACAGCCAGTAATGTAACAGCTGGTAATATAACAGCTAGAGTAACAGTAGCGTAACGACTCTCTCCTTTCCTTCCTTCTCCTTAACATCAACATAATGACAATTTGACTTTTTTTAATTTTTTATTTTTTAACATAACGGTAAGTCCCAAAAGTCCATAGGCCTTCAGCCTTGGGTCGGTGAAGCCTGTCTTACAGGTGGTCGCGACCAACGGCCGCTACGCAGTCGGGCAGCAGGCCTCTCGGTGCTTGACGGTGCTGCAGGTGAGTGGTGAGTTTGTGGGCTGTGAGGCTCACCTGTCTGCCCCCCCCCCCCACAGTCTATCAGTCTCTCCTCCCCAGCCTCAGTGATGCCTTCTGCACAGTCAGGTATGGGCAGATTCTGCTCAAGTGTCTCATCCTGAGGAGTTGAAACTCCTCTGTGCTGCCCGTTCTGCCATCCGGAGGTCCACTCTGTTACGCCTGTAGAGAGTCCCCTCAACGTCAACGAGGAATGATCGTGGTGCGACCCTCTTCAGACAAGAGCCGAGCCGCCACCGCCCTGTACGATCGCCAGGCAACGGACGCATTCTGACTTGGTCCCCAATGTTCAAGTCAGGGAGGTCCCTGGCTGCCCTGTCGTAGTGTGATCTAGCCACACCTTTTTTTAGCCTGAGTCTCTCAGTGACACCAACTGTCACACAGGGCTGCAGCAGACCAGGCGCTACCGGAAGCGAAGACTTCAGCCTGCGTGACATGAGGCGTTGCGCCGGGCTGCTGCCCATCCCCTCAGTGGGCGTGTTGCGCCACTGCAGTATAGCCATCCATACATCTGTGCCATCTAGCTTGGCCCTCTTGCATAAGGCTTTCGCTATCTTGACTGCCGATTCCGCTTCCCCGTTCGCCTGTGGGTGGTGGGGGGAAGAAGTGATATGGGTGAACCCCCATTTGTTTGCGAACATCCTGAACCTAGCAGAGTCAAAGCACCCCCCATTGTCTGAAATCACACAGTCTGGTTGGCCATGACGAGCAAACTGGACTTTGCAACGAGTGACGATTGTGTCAGCTGACACGTCTGGGAGTGGCTCAACCTCCCAGAAATCAGATTAATGATCGACCATTATCAAAAAGTCCTTCCCTGCATAGGAAAAGAGGTCCATGCTCACTGTCTGCCATGGGCGCTCTAGAATATTGTGAGACATCATTGACTCCTTTTGCTGTGCTCGTGCATATTCATTGCAGGCTGGGCAGTTGGACACGTGGTCCTTGATTTTTCCTCTCATATTTGGCCAGAATAGCGTGTCCCTAGCCTGCCTGTAGCACGCCTCCCCACCAATGTGGCTTGCATGAATTCTGCCCAGCATTTCCAACCTCAGTGCCCTAGGTATGATAACACATTGCCCGCTGTAGAGCACTCCATTCTGCATGTTGATTTCATCACGGAAGGACCAATAGTCCCTCACACTCAGAGGTGCGTCCTCCTTCATATCTGGCCACCCCCGCAGCACGATCGACTTCAAGTCCTGTAGGTTCTCATCACCCTCTGTGTACTGCAGGATCTGGCGGAACCTGTGGTCAGTAACGTTGAGGTGTTGTACCTGGTCAACGTGCATAAACGCGGCCTGCTCTCCCTCTATGGTGCACACTGTGTGCTGTGTGTGTGTCATATCTGACCCCCTGTCCTGTGCTGTTGCTCTGCTTAGAGTGTCACTGATATACATCTCTGGCCCCGGCTTGTAAGTGACTTCCAGGTTGTAATTTTGGAGCTGCATCAACATACTTTGAAGCTGCTTTGGGGCACAGAGCAGCGGCTTTTTGAAGATTGAGATCAACGACTTATGATCTGTTTCCGCTGTGATTGTCTCCCTACCGTACAGGTAGTGGTGGAATCGTTAGCATGCAAAAACAATGCTCAAACATTCTTTCTCAATTTGAGCGTAGTTCTGCTCGGTTGGTGTAAGTGCACGTGAGGCAAACGCCACTGGTTGTCCCGCCTGCGTTATGCAGCACCCCAGGCCGTTCTTGCTGGCGTCACTTTGCACTGTGACTGGTTTGGTGATGTCATAGTATTTTAATACAGGTGTGGTGGACACCAAGCGCTTTATTTCCTGTACAGCTTGGTCGTGCTTAGGCAGCCAGTGCCACACACTGTCCTTGTCTAGGAGACGGCGAAGTGGCTCACACACCTCAGACAGCCGTGGCAGGAACTTAGCCAGGTAAGTCACAAAACCGATGAAACGCTGAACAGCCTTGGCGTCGGTGGGTGTTGGCATGTCCAGGACTGCTCTGGTCTTTTCTGGTTCTATTCTCAGTCCCTGTGAGGACAGTATGTGTCCATGAAACTGAACCGCCTTCAGTTTGAACTGTAGCTTTTGTATGCTGGGCCTGAGTTTTACCTTTCTGCACCGTTCCATCAGTGCGAGCAGCTTACTGTCGTGGTCACGCTCTGCCTCGATATCAGAGTCCCCACATCCGACGACGAGGATATCGTCTGCGATTGGCTCGACGCCGCTGAGGTCTCCGAGCAGCTCGTGTTGCTTACGCTGGTAAACTTCTGGAGCCACAGACACCCCGGAGGGGAGTTTCAGCCACCTCATTCTACCCCAAGGTGTCCAGAACGTAGTTTTCCAGCTGCTCTCATCATCCAGCTTGCATTGGAGAAATGCCTCCCTGGCATCCACCAGGGTGAATATGCGCGCCTTGGGCAATTTATAGAGCACGTCCTCCAATGTCGGCATGAGGTAGTGTGATCTCTTCAGTGCCTGATTGAGGAACTTTGGGTCAATGCATGGTCGAATCTTTTCTTTTCTGTTGACCACGACTATGTTGCTTATCCAGGGTGTCGGCTCAGTGACACGAGCAATATGTCCGTCGCTCTCATATTTCTCCAGCTGCGTTTTCACCCGTGCCCTTAATGCCACTGGCACATTTCTCGGTGCACATTGAACTGGGGTCACACTCGGGTCCAATTCAAAGTGCACTTCTCCCGGCACTGACTCCACTGGGTCGTTGAAAACATCAGCTGAACGTAGTAGTTGCTCTTTGGTTAAGGGTCCCTTAAGGCAGTGTTTCTCAACTGGTGGGTTGCGAGCCAAAAGTGGGTCGCGGGGCCATTTTGAGTGGGTCGCGGATGTATGTATATAAAAAAAAAAAAGTAAAAAAAAATAATTCTTTATTTTATTTTATTTTTTATTTTTTTTGCACTACCTATCTTTGTGAAAGTGGCTTCTCAGCTCTGGTCCAGCTGAAGACAAAGCAGAGGAACAGATTGGACATTGAGCATGACCTCAGAGTTGCTTTGTCTACCATCACCCCAGTCTGCTAAGAAGGATATATTATTTATTATTATTATTATTATTATTATTATTATTATTATTATTATTATTATTATTATTATTATTATTATTATTATTATTATTATTATTATTATTATTATTATTATTATTATTATTATTATTATTATTATTATTATTATTATTATTATTATTATTATTATTATTATTATTATTATTATTATTATTATTATTATTATTATTATTATTATTATTATTATTATTATTATTATTATTATTATTATTTTATTTCATTGTGTTTTCAGCCGTAGTTGCACTTTTGTTGCAACCCCAGTTATCCCATTAGTTCCCCCAAACTTACTGTAGGTCTGGTTATGTTAAGCTAAGAAGTCTGCTAGGAAGCATAATTATTTATTATTATTATTTTATTTCATTGGGTTTTTAGCCCTAGTTGCACTTTTGTTGCAACCCCAGTTATCCCATTAGTTCCCCCAAACATAGGTCTGTTATGTTAAGCTAAGAAAGCTGCTAAGAAGCATATATTAGAACAGCAATGGAAGCTCCGGAAAGCAGTGGATTTTGTTCAGTCTCCACCACTTCCAACACAAGGTTGTGCTTAACTCCCTTGATGACACAGTCTGTGTGATATCGCCCCAGCGATCGCATCAGCTGCCCTGAGTACAGCTTTAGTTCTGTAGTGCTTGGCCGCAAAGGGGTATTTGGCGATAGTCTCTCCTTTACTGTCCTGCCCATGACATTGCATGTTTTTTTAAATTTTTAAATTTTATTTGTTTATTTGGACAGGACAATGCAAAATTAATGAACACTGTGGAGTGTAAAAATTGCCGGATTTAGCATGAGGCTAATTTCCATCCGTTGTCCCCAAACATAAAAACAGGACTCATAGAAACAGTAAGAAATGTACAAATACATAAAAACAGGACACGTAAAAACAGTAAAAAAATTTTACAAATACATAACAGCATGTCACATGTGTTCACATGACTGGTTGGACTTCAGCCATTTTTTTTAGTTGCCCTCTAAAAGAAGCAAGGGTGGGGCTTTCCCTTATGGAAATGGGGAGACTGTTCCATGTTTGACTGCCTTTTATGGACAGGACGTTTTGGCCAAACGTGGTCAGTCTACTTTGGACCATGCAGTCACCTCTGGTGTCTGACCTGGTGCAGAGTCCAGTGTTTCTTTTTTTGTAGATGAATTCCTGTACAGGAGGGGGAGCTAGTCCATGTAGGCATTTGTAGATGAAACAAGAGCTTTTTAAGACTTTGAAATTTTCAAAGCTCAAAAAGCTATATTGTTTCAAAATATTGCAATGGTGGTGGTTTCCTTGCAAATACCTTGATGGCTCTATGATAAAGCTGTTCGATGTGTTTCATGACAGTGACACCAGCAAATGACCAGTTTGTGAAGCAGTATTCAATATGTGAGAATATCATGCAATGAAGATACGTTTTTGCAGCATCAACTTTTAAAAAAGGCCGGATTTGTCTAAAATTAACTAAATTAAAATTAATTGTGCGTTTAACTTTTTTGACATGTTTCTTAAAGGATAGGTTCGAGTCCAAGATGATGCCGATGTACTTGAAATGGGAAACCAATTCCAGTTCCCCCCCCCCCCCCCAGAAACACATTAGATCTTGTGATTCTGACTGGTCGTTTGCTGAACATCATGCATACCCCCGAATCCAACTGACATGCTTGTTTTATGCCATTCAGTCGCAGCATTGCAAACCATTTGAGGCCCTGGGACTGTACTGTGCTAATGCATTCAGCAGTATAGATCAGTTCTTCGTTGTCTGAGCCCTCTGCTCCTCGTGGTGTATCCTCTACGATATGCACTTTTTTTACTCTACTCATTTTGCCCTCTGCCTGGCATACTTTTGCAAAATGATTTGCAACACCACAGGACCTGCATGCTTTGCCATATGCTGGGCACTGATCTATGCCTCTCTTGTGATTAATACCACAGTATTTACAGTCAATAAGCAAATTTGTCACCTCATGTCTCGTTGTGGAGCTCTCCTGAGCTCTGTATCGCCGCTGCTTGTCCGTTGCATTTATTGTGTCCATTTGTATTCCGTCTATCGTCCTCAGACTTTTCTCAGTCACCTCAGCCAGGCGACATATTTCCACAGCTACTGGCAATGTCAAGTCCTGTTCCCGGAGCAACCTGCGTCTGGTTCCTTCACTTGAAATGCCCAATACGAGCCGGTCCCGTAGCATCTCATCCC
This sequence comes from Notolepis coatsorum, assembly GCF_963971535.1. NCBI lineage: Eukaryota > Metazoa > Chordata > Actinopteri > Aulopiformes > Paralepididae > Notolepis > Notolepis coatsorum. The sequence goes on along the minus strand of NC_140169.1, from coordinate 145,211,637 downwards.
GTAGCCCACGGTACTCGCACGTAGCCGCTCTCTCTCGCAGCCGGGTGATGAAACCGTCAATCGGCTCGTCTGTCTCCTGCTTGCAGCAGCCGAAAATGTACCTCTCGTATATAACGTTTTTCGCGGACTTAAAATAGTCCTCCAAAGCGTCCAGAATGGCAGCTGGGTCCTTTTTCTGGTCAACAGTCAGTGTAAGATTGTGCATGTAAATATGCCGACACTCACTGCCCATTATTCTTCTCAGCGTGGCGGCTTGTATCTCAGACCTGTTGCCATCGAAAAGTCCTCAAACTCTGCTCGGAACATTTCCCAGTTTTTTTCAAGAATCTCCTGACATCTGCATGCCCTCCGGAGCGGGGATATTTCCGAAAGCAGCCATAATTGCTTTACTTTCTAGTGTGTTAAGCTAGACCCAGGGGCGGAGCTTCAGGGGGGGGGCTGTAGGGGCGGTGCTCCCCAGGCCCGGGACGGTCTGGACCCAATGGAGGCCCGTCGCCGAGGCAGCAGGCTCTGCCCCACAGATATTCGCAGGCGGGCCCCTGAGTGCACTGTCAACAGAGCCCTGCCTAAGCACGAGCGGGAGCAGTTATAAACACAAAAGTGGAGCGACAAAACGCAAAGAAAAAGATAAAAGGGACCAAGGAAAAGACACATTGTCCAAGCTATAGATGTATATTTTTTCCACCCTATACTCTCCTCCTGTGGGAGGAACCTTAAGTTGTTGAAGAGCCCCAGCCCCCGGCGCCAACAACATTAGTCGGGGTGAGCCAGATTTACAGGTAGGCTACAATCACGGGACACACACTGTCAACAAGAAAACGTGAGTTTGTGGTAAATGTTGATATGGTTGTTGTTACTTCGTGTACATTAAAACGCGTATGTCCCACTCGCTGGTCATCTCGCCATGATGCGCTTGTTGCAAAAGACGCGGATATTCTCAAAGCATGTCTCGATATAATCATCCAGCAACTGTCCCAAAGATTCACCAGTTTAAATGCAACTGTGAACATGTTTGAGGCAATTCACCCCAACACACTGCTGCAAGCAAAGGATGAGGAGTTTACACCAAGCTGCCCAGGAGAGCACTATAGTCGGGACATCGCCGCCAGCTGCTCTCGTGGTCCGTGGTTAATGGTGTGTCAGAAATATAGTCATTTTATTAGGCTATGTTTACGTTGTTCTTGTAGTTTGTTGGCTTTATGTCATGTTATATCATTATCTGTATATATTTTGTTTCTATACCCTTTGTAGAAACAAAATCTTAAATATTACACCTTTTCTTTGGTTAGTTTTCTTTCAAACATTGTTTTAAATTGTAATCTTAGACTCAGGGCCGCCTCAGGGGGTGTGCGAGCAGTGCGGTCGCACAGGGCCTCGCGGGAAGGGGGGCCTCGCACAAAAAAAAATATTTTTTATTTATTATTTTTTTAATTTTTTTAATTTAATTTTTTTTTTCGAGGCCCCCCTTCCCGCGAGGCCCTTTTTCATCACAGACCTAAAATCTAGTTTTGCTTATATGCTTATATATTTCACATTAGACACGTTTGTAGAATGTTCCTGGCTCTGCGGCTCTGCACTATTCTCTCTGGGGCTCTGCAGATTGGTTTCAAGAAGGGAGGGGTTACATCATGTGTACGCCGGCATGCGTCAGCTGCGTTTGACTATTTCACGCGTGCAGCTTTGGAGGTTATGCTTAGTTATGCCAGCCAAAACGAAGAGGACGGTCGGTCATTCGGCAGATGGACTGAAGATGAAAGTTGTTGCATGTTAGACAGTTCAGTCTAAAGGCAAGTCAGGGACAGCTAGTTAGCTTTAGCTACGTTATAATATTGAGTGCTAACGTGTGGTTCAGTCGGGATAGCCATGATGATGTCGGCTAGTAGCTAGCTTAGCTGAAGGCTAACTAGCGTTAGCTAACCTAGAGAGAGCGCGTGCAGCATTGTTATGCCAAGATGAAGAGGACAGATGAACTTCGTCAACTCCACGCGGTTGTCTCCATCCTCTTGGACGTTTGGTGAGTTTTTAATGCACTCTATTCTATTCCCGCCGTGGATATATCTCTCTCTCTCTCTCAGGAGCCAAATGGGCCGGCTAGCTAGTTAGCTGTAGCTAACGGTGTGTGGCCTGGTGTCAGCACCTGGTGCGAGGGAGGTGAGCTTGGTGTTTCATTATGAGAATATCTCCATGCTCAAGTCGGCTATAGTCCGCGAGGGACTTGTTGCCGGCACCGCTATGGTAGTGGGACGTGTATTGCCTTCTTTTTCCCTTCTCTCTTCGTATGAGAAGAGGAAAACACAGCGGCTGTCTGAAGTGTTTGCCTGTATTGCTTTTCTCACGTTGTACAGTTTTTCAGTGGTAGCCGCATAGCTTGCTTCTGCGTTAGCTAGTGGTTAGCGATAGCCGGGTTGAGCTAACTGTTGCAGTTAGCCAATTTAGCTGATGTCGGCCATTGGCTCCTTGCTACTTTGTTTTCTCTGGTATAGACCCTCTTCTCTTTGGATTTAAGTGTTGAGCTTTGTCCTTTTGGATCTATGTATATTCATGTTGCCTTTGTGAAGTTATCTTTTCCTTCTGTTTTGTTCTTCCATTAAAAGTTGAATATCCTTTAGGGGCTCATCTTTGCTTATCTCTCTCATACATGCTCTCTCTCTAACACACACACACACAGACATGCTCTCTCTCTCTAACACACAAACACACATGCTCTCTCTCTCTCTCTCTCTCTCTTTCTAACACACAGACATGCTCTATATTTCTCTCTAACACAAAATTACATGCTCTCTCTCTATATATTTCTCTCTCTTTCTAACACACATATACATGCACTCTCTCTAACACACACACACACACGTTCAAATCTCACACAGGGCCTCGCATTTCTCCCAGGCGGCCCTGCTGTTTGCGACTTTTTACGCACGAGCGTCAGATACCACTCCGGACTCCCGATATAATGTCAAGCTTTATTGGCTTTAAAGGGCCCGGTCATGTAGCCCCGCCCCCCGGGTCTGATAGGCTCCGCTGCTGGCTAGACCACTTCTGATCACCATGTTCCAATAGATTCCTTTATTGTTATGCTCTCAGTAATACATACAACTGCTAGCCTCTAGCTCGCGCTCAGACACACGTCAGTCCGGGCCGTATACGATGACGTACCATCCGGTCGTCTCCAGACCTAGATAACAGTTCCTACATATTACCAGCAGGAGGGGTAATAACATCACCATAACAGAAAACACTTTGGAGCGTCGAAAGATAATCTTTCCTCATCTTTTCTGTCCAATTGTTTCCCCCATTATGAATTCACAAAGATTCACGTGTGCGTTCTGCAAGGAGCCAGTAGGCTACTGTCATAGCTGAGGTATATGGCTACTAGCACCAGTAACGTCACCAGTAGGCTGCGTTCCATCCTCATGAATGTGACAGATTGAGAAGAGGCTGATTTAAATACAGTTGTGTAGCTAACCTGTGCTTCCTGCTGTAAATACAGTTGTGTAGCTAACGTGTGCTTCCTGAGTGTAAATACAGTTGTGTAGCTAACGTGTGCTTACTGCTGTAAATACAGTTGTGTAGCTAGCATGTGCTTCCTGCTGTAAAGACAATTGTGTAGCTAACGTGTGCTTCCTGCTGTAAATACAGTTGTGTAGCTAACGTGTGCTTCCTGCTCTTAATACAGTTGTGTAGCTAGCATGTGCTTCCTGCTGTAAATACAGTTGTGTAGCTAACGTGTGCTTCCTGCTGTAAATACAGTTGTGTAGCTAATGTGTGCTTCCTGCTGTAAAGACAGTTGTGTAGCTAACGTGTGCTTCCTGCTGTAAATACAGTTGTGTAGCTAATGTGTGCTTCCTGCTGTAAATACAGTTGTGTAGCTAACGTGTGCTTCCTGCTGTGAATACAGTTGGGTAGCTAACATGTGCTTCCTGCTGTGAATACAGTTGTGTAGCTAACGTGTGCTTCCTGCTGTGAATACAGTTGTGTAGCTAACGTGTGCTTCCTGCTGTGAATACAGTTGTGTAGCTAACGTGTGCTTCCTGCACTCCCACTTATAATGGGCCAACCAATGGTGTGAATCGTCATCCTAAATCAAATAAGAGATGGAGGGAGAGTGCTCATTATATTTGATGACTGGCAGCTTGACTGGCTGGCAAACAACGACTCACTCATGACTGATGATAGGAACAAAAAAGAAAATAAATTATTTTAATATAAAAAAAAATGTAATTACAGCAAGCGCAAGGCCTTTTAGAGGCATGCGGCCCTTTGCCACCACACAACTCAGCACAGCCCTGATGACGGTATTGCTGACATGACGGTATCCTCCTTTAAAGGTGCTATAGATAACATTCAGCCACTAGATGTCCCACTAGAGCACCAGCTTGTCAGCATGTCTCACTAGCAGCACATTTATCCAATCAGGTGGGTTCCACGTGGGGAAATGGGAAGTAGGGAGTGGATACATGCAACAACATTCATTTTGGACCCGCCAATGTTTTTAAATGATAAAATTCATAATACTGTAGTGGGCACTTACATGGACACTTACCTGGACTGGACATAATCCACCTACACTGTCACTTTAAGGACACGGGGCATTGTGGGTAGCTAGAGCGGCCATATGAACGCTTGGCTTGGTTTGTTGTGGTATCCATGGCTATGCTAATAAATGATGCACACTGATGTGTGGTCAAAGAAACTTCACTCTCTTTGGTCGTGATTTCCCGTCTCCTACAATACAATAATTGATTTGGGGGGGAAAGCAATGCTTTTATTCTGCACTTTTCTAAAAGCTCTGTGGATGGAATTATAATTATATGATTAGTCTACATACAATTATTTATCTATAGCCCCTTTAACTCATCCTTTAATTTGTGTCATCTGTTTATGTTGCAGTATGGCAGGAATATATCAAAGGAGGCGTATTCAATTAATTAATATAGCTGTGAATGATAATGCATTTTGCTTAGCTATTGCCTAATGAAGGAGACAACTGTTGCCAAGGAATGTGTAAGCCGTTATCATAAACCACTGCTAGGTGACACTCATCCACTCTTCCTGTGCTCATCTTCCCCTTCAGAGCTAAAGTGAAAGGCCACTGCGTCGTGATATTGTTTGTTTACGGGTACCCCTAATATAAAAGATGAATGTCAGCTGTCAGTGTATTGTTGCACTCAAGTGTGTTTCACAGCCAGACCTCTCTCCACACACTATGTTAGAGCTGTGCCAGCAGCACAGGGGATATCTTGAGTGTAAAGCACTAACATTGCTACCACTAACTGTACATGATTGGGGCAACAGGTCGAGAACAGCTAGTGCACAGAGGGTTGAAGCAAATGCATCATCATATTGGAGGAGCTTCCATTGCTGTACTCAATATACTCTTGCTGCAGGTATTGCATTTTGCTGCATTCCATCTTTTCTGTGAAACTCAGCCAAACCTTTGAGTGTCTTGCTGCTATGGTCCAGCTAAAGTAAACAAGAGTCTCTGCCCACATGCTTTGGTAAATGGCTGCTTTTTTATATAGCGCTTTTACCCAAAGCGCTTTACAATTTTTGTTACTCACATTTGACCCATTCACTCACACATTCACTCACACATTCACACACACCGGCGGCGGAGGCGACCATGCAAGGTGCCAACCTGCTCATCGGGAGCAATTAGGGGTTAAGTGTCTTGCTCAAGGACACATCGACACGCTGCCCGGGAGGAGCGGGAATCGAACCGGGAACCTCCGGATTGCCAGATGACATTGCTCTAACTCCTGAGCCACTGTCGCTCGCCCCTGTGCTTTGCTGACACAACCACAGTGAAATTATGTTAGGTCCGAGCAACACGTCCTGGCAGGTACTCAACGCAGCCCCCGACCTACATGCAGGTCACACTGTGCTCATAAATAATTTTTTTTCCGGTTCACACAAATCTATTTTAGTCACTAATGCCGAGTGAAATGCTCACGCCGTCGAGCCCTGAATTGGATGAAATGTTGCAGGTTGACGGCAGGCGGAGGACCTGAATTCTCAAATATTTTTCGAATCGGTCAATGACAAGTATTTTATTTAGGGCTGTCAGTTTATCGCGTTAATTAGATTAATTAATTACACAGCAAATTATCGCGTTATGAAAATTAACTCAAAATTAATTACAAAAAGATAATAATAATTTAATAATAAATGTTTTGTTTAAATCTCATTCATTCCATTAAAACGTAGAATAAACATTTACAGACTTTTTTTTAAAGATGGTCCATTTGCATGTTCTTGGTACTGTATCTGATTCTATGGATCTCAGGGAATTATTCCCTGTGTCAGAAATACTGTCTGTTACTAGGCTTGAGTAAATTCTAATGAACCAAATGAGTATCAATTCAAAATTCTTTTTATTTTATTTTATTTTACTGTGAATAACACCAGGCTAAAATTGACCAGACCTGAAAAATCTAAGCAAATGAATAAAGGGAAGATGATTAAACAGAAGGTTTTGTACAGTACTGAATTCTGCCATCCGGACACATGCAATTTGAAATATGATTATAGAATATAAAATATCAGGCCTAAAATGGTTATGCGATTAAAATGCGATTAATTAGATTAATTAATTACAAATCCTGTAATTAATTAGCTAAATTTTTTTAATCGCCTGACAGCACACATTTTATTTGAATGAATTGAAATAGATACTCGATATAAAGTTATTCCATTTGAACGCAAGAGGAGGATACACAGGTTCACTGCTCTTCGGCAGGTGAGCCAAACATGTTAACTTCAGACTCTCGCTGTAAGACTATTGCAGTGATTAATACCATCATTAAGGACATATTTGGCTAAATGTTCTTTAAGTCAACCAGTTATTGTAATGTTTCCTTACTGATCATTTTGAACTGACAATATGTATATTTACCAGGGATGTCCGATATTATCGGCCGATATCGGCATTAAAATGTGATATCGGAAAATATCGGTATCGGTTAAAAAATATATATATATATATATATTTTTATTTTACATTTCTATAACCTCTATTTACCCAGGCAAGCAAGTAAGAACAAATTCTGATTTTATTTATTGTCAAAAGTATGCATAATGTTGTGTTAATTCCACAACAAGAGATATGTAATGTTAATTACCTGAAATTATTTAAAAAAAAATTAAATATCGGTATCGGTTGATATCGGAAATTAAGAGTTGGACAATATCGGTATATCGGTATCGGTAAAAAAGCCAATATCGAGCATCCCTAATATTTACTCATCATAAATACCTATAGATGGTATCCGGATATGGACCAGCTAGCCGAGCTGTTGGCCAAAAACACCTCTCCCTGAGTTGTATGCTAGGCTAGTGGTCCGTATCTGCTTCCATTCATTTGTGCTAAGCTAGACTGGCTTGCGACCAGATAACTTAATGTTGGCATACCGACAGCTACCACTGCTTCCACAGCTTCTGCCAACATCAACAACTAGCACAGTCTCTACCGCTGCGTCAGATTCCTCCATAGAAGGAGCATCAACATCCATAGCAGTAGCATCAACAACATCCCATAGAGATAACACCAACAATATCCACAGAGATGGTACTGTATCAACATTCACAGAGATAGCATCAACATTCACAGAGATAGCATCAACATTCACAGAGATAGCATCGACATTCACAGAGATAGCATCAACATTCACAGAGATAGCATCAACATTCACAGAGATAGCATCAACATTCACAGAGATAGCATCAACATTCACAGAGATAGCATCGACATTCACAGAGATAGCATCAACATTCACAGAGATAGCATCAACATTCACAGAGATAGCATCGACATTCACAGAGATAGCATCGACATTCACAGAGATAGCATCAACATTCACAGAGATAGCATCAACATTCACAGAGATAGCATCGACATCCACAGAAATAGCATCAACATTCACAGAGATAGCATCGACATTCACAGAGATAGCATCGACATTCACAGAGATAGCATCGACATTCACAGAGATAGCATCAACATTCACAGAGATAGCATCAACATTCATAGTATAGCATCGACATCCACAGAGATAGCATCAACATTCACAGAGATAGCATCGACATCCACAGAGATAGCATCAACATTCACAGAGATAGCATCGACATTCACAGAGATAGCATCAACATTCACAGAAATAGCATCATTCACAGGGATAGCATCAACATTCACAGAGATAGCATCAATATGCTAATATGCAGCACACATCCCGGGCCACCATAACACAACCTTTGATATTCGGTCTTCAGAGCTCCAGAACCTCAACATTAGCAGTAGACCTTCCTAGACTCCAGTACCTGCACCAGTCGCTAACATGGGCCCCAACGGCCTGGGCTGACACCACCCTCCAGGTGTACCAGCCAACCTGGGCCTCAGCAGCTGATGGCACCCTGCTGACTCTACGACCTTGGGTTGACTCCCCCCCCCCCCCCCCGGGTGCGTCAGCACAAAGTTTGTCAACCTCGGGATGATAAGCACCCTGCTGCAAACTGGCCAAAGCAGCCTTCACATCAATCATCATCATGATAATCCTTCACCATCACTCAACCAGAGCTTCGCGCCGCTGGTTCCACTCTCATTTAAAGTCCGAGCTAACCCTCCCTGGCTTCCCCGCTCATATTCCGCCCCATTCTTTCAGAATAAGGGCAGCGAACAGAGCAGAGGACAGCGGCCTTCATATATTTCCATTCATAATAAAAAAAAAAAACCTAGGGCGGCTGGGTGGCGCAGCGGAGATTGCGCTCAGCACCAATGCGAGAGACTCCGGTCTCGAATCCAGGTGTCAGCATTGCCTCCGGCTTGGGCCAGCCGTCATACTAGCTCGTTTGGCTGAGTTGAGAAGTTGATGGGTGGTAATCTGGCGTTGTGGACAGCGACTCCTACAGGTCAGGTCTGGGTGCCTGCACAGCGAAAGACAGGAAGTGGTGAAGGCAGCGTGACCTCCCACGCATTACACTTCACCAATGAGAGTCCACGCTGTCAGGTGAAAAGAGAGCCGCTGGCTGTCTCCGCATGTGTCGGAGGAAGCATGTGGTAGACCTCAGGGCTCCCTAGACCGACCAGTAGGGGGCACATGCGCACAACGACCAGGTAGGGGAGGGGGGAATTGGCACAACGACTAAATTGGGATGGGAGGAAAAAGCACAGAAAATCAGGCGGAGAAAAAGAGGATACACATTTAAAAAAAAATTAAAACCTGAGAAGATGGTCATCAGAGGCATAACAACACCTACATAAGAACCAATCTGGACCACATCCAACGTCCAACTTACACTCGGGGGCGACGGTGGCTTGGTAGGTAGAGCAGTCGTCTGGTAATCCGGAGGTTCCCGGTTCGATTCCCGCTCCTCCCGGACACCGTGTCGAATTGTCCTTGAGCAAGACACTTAACGCCTAACTGCTCCCAATGATGGTTATAAATAAATAAATGATCCTGCCCTGATGATCAGCCAGTTCTGCCATCTATACATTTAACTTTCCTCACAGGGCAGTTCCACCCTAAGCATTGCTTCAAAGGCTTTTTGGCTGCTGTTTTTGGGGGTGTCAGCCAGTGGTTTAGTACTCGAGTCCAGGACTCGGACTTGAGTCCTGGACTGATTTTCAGGACTCGTGACTCGACTTGGACTCGAGCATTGACTGCATTCAGACTCGGAAGGTGCAGACTCTAATAATAATAATAATAACTTTATTTGTATAGCACTTTTCATACAGAGGTTGCAGTTCAAAGTGCTTCACAACAGTAAAAAATACAGGCATGAGCGAGCATAGCAAGGTATGGTAAATCACAGTGTTTCACATTAGGATCTAGCATCCCAATAGGCTGTTTACAGTTTCATTCAGTAATACAAATAATAAAATAGTTTAAAATTATTAAGTTTAAAAATAGTCAAAAAATTATAAAATAGAACGGACGTACAACAACAGTAAAAAAAATACAGGCATAAGCGAGCATAAACATTTTAAATGTAAATAGCAAGGTTACAGTAAAAAGTGTGATAAGATTGTTCAATCAGATGAAAATGGCCCAGTTAGGAGAATCAACCTTGGCTATAGGCGGTGAACACCATGTACTTAACTGGAATGTTAAACAACTTTTTAAAAGGCCCTAAATAATCATTTGGCATAAGATATTGATGGCTATATTAATACTGTAACATTATTTAATTTTGGTGGTGACCGCTGTGTCATATATATGTTTAATGTAGACCTTTTTGTTATTTGTATGTCAGCTCTTTCACTGCCAGAGTGGAGGTGATTCAACCTTGAGGACCAGGAGAAGAAATCTCTGAATAGAATTGTGCGTCTTGCACGCAAGACAATCGGGTCTAGCCTGCCAGCTCTAGAAGAGATATATGGTGCCAGGCTGCTTTCCCGTGCCTCTGGCATTATCAACGACCCCTCTGGTCACCCAGCCGCAGGCCTCTTTGTCCCCCTCCCCTCGGGCAGACGTTACTGCTCTATCACATGCTCTACCTCTCGGTTTACAAAGAGCTTTTTCCCCAGTGCTGTGCGGAGCCTGAATGACTCCAAAGGCTAGTTTTGTATTTTATCCTATTTTGTTTCTGTGTTTTTATTAGTTTTATTAGTCAGGTTTGTGGAAGCGCTGTTTTAACTATGATATGCACTTTTAGGGGATGTTCGATATACATTTTAGCATTTGTCCTTTTTATACTGTCTGTATTTTTACATATTTTTCCTGTACTGTTTACACAGTGTTTGCTCATGTACCCGTATTCCAATGTGGATTCGTCCATACATGGCAATAAAAATCTTTGACTTTTTTTACTTGACTAGGGAAATGGGGACTCGACTCAGGCTCTTCTTTGGTGACTCGGACGTGAACCCGAACTTGAACACACTGGGGACTGGAGACTCGACTCGGACTCGAGATTTAGTGACTCGACAACACTGGTGTCAGCTCAACCGCGGTTTCGATAACCTAGGGTTGACCCCTCCCCCCCCCCCACACCTCCGGGTGTGTCACTCCTCCAGATCCACAGCCACGGGTGGGTTGCCACATGCACCTGTGGTTCACGACCAGGGATTGGTCCACGACCTCAGGTTGCTACGCGCACCTTGGTTGATGACCACAGGTCGTCACACGCACCCCCCCGCTCACCACCCACGGGTTGAGACCATCCTTTCGGGGGGGGCGTGCCAGCACTACATGGGCCCGGCGCCAGATCCCGGGCTGATGTCAGTGACATCATGTCACCCTGCCGTACACGCGTCAAATCAGCCTTCATAACGTCATTCCATAAACCGATCATCATTCTGTCTGCTGTCAGCTCAAAAAGATTTTAAATTAAAAATAAGCTCAAACTTGCGAAGTAATCTTCTTGTCTGACTCCGGAGAAGACGGTCCATGCATTTCCCATAAGATGGCGTGTTCCTTTAAGGCCAGTCTGTCAGCTGTCCTTGGTAGGTGACTTGTCAACACAGTCTGGCTGTTTTTCTTTCCTGCAGACAGTGGATGATCTCTGTGTATGTTGGGTGAGTGTGTTTGGATATCGGCAATTATATAGTTAATGGAAATAGATCGTCTTTGCATTTGTTAAAGGGGACCTATCGTGAAAATGTCCCTTTTCCTGTGTTTCCTTGCATTGTTTTTTACAGAATGAGGGGTTGTCCCAACACTGAGAACATGTTAAATATGTGCATTGTCTTGTCTTTTCAGCAGTTCAGCTGTGACAAGAACGCTCCCTCTTGAAACAAACCATTCAGAATAGCAGCTTCAAACAAAGTAGTTACTAACACACCGTATGTGTGTGTGAAGAGATCTCTTGAGTCATATTTGATCTGCAGCATCTAGTCTGACAGTTTGATCTGAATTGTGTTTGACAGTACAGGCCTGCGCACCATTGATGAGTGCAGGAGCGGCTCACTTGTTACAGGCAAAGAAAGAGTCATTTGAGAACAGGACTGAAACAGAGAGGTATAGAGGCTGCTAGAATGAGAACAGGACTGAAACAGAGAGGTATAGAGGCTGCTAGAATGAGAACAGGACTGAAACAGAGAGGTATAGAGGCTGCTAGAATGAGAACAGGACTGAAACAGAGGTATAGAGGCTGCTAGAATGAGAACAGGACTGAAACAGAGGGGCATAGAGACTGCTAGAATGAGAACATGGCTTACACAGAGTTATAAAACGGCATGCAAATTTCTCGATTCTGATTGGCTGAAACAGTCCATTTACACGTACGTATAGGGAACAATCCACGCTCCTGGTCCCAGGACCCGCCCACAACCGAATCACATCACTCCGCGTCTCCGCCGTGCGGATTCTTCGGAGAAAACAAGATGGCGGACAATAATCTTTAACAAATGGATATGTTGATAGCGTCATAACGACTAAATATAAAGCGATTCTGTCACGGCGAATGTCTTAGTCCTTTAAACAATGTTGGATGATGTAATTGATGGGTCATGAGTCATTGTAGAACAAAAGAAAAATCGCGGATTGATTGATTGATTATTTGCAATTTTATTTTAAATTTCTTCTTCCTTCCCCCTGACTGCAGAGCTCACTCTCACACTGTCTGGCACACCCACACACACACACACACACACACACACACACACACACACACACACACACACACACACACACACACACACACACACACACACACACACACACACACACACATACACACTCACATACACACACACACACACACACACACACACACACACACACACACACACACACCTGTCTGCAACGGCGGAGGAGAGTCAGACTGAGAGAGAGCTGGGTGTTGCGATGTTTTAAGTGAGCATGGCCAATTGAATTGATTGATTGGTTGATTGCTAATTTTATTACTGTACGCCTGGTTTCCAACTGGTTAATTTTAGGCCCTCTAAAGTAGGTTTAAAAAAATTAATAAAAAAATAGGGCGAAGAAAACTTTTTTTTCCCTATAGGGCAAAGAAAACCTTTTAATTTGTTTTACCTACGTTCTATAGAAGCATCTAAGAATGAAGTTATATAGAAAGTAGGTCTGCATCCCTTTAACAATTGTGTGTATTGAGCCGTATGTATTGTAACCATTCTGCATCTGGTAATAAAATGTTCAATCAATAATTCCAATAACACACAGTTGGATGTGTTAGTTTGTTGGATCCGTTGGATGCACTTCCGAGCTGCTTCCACATGGAGGCAACTTCTCTCAATCATTCCAATAACACACAGTTGGATGTGTTAGTTGGTTGGATGCACTTCCGAGCTGCTTCCACATGGAGGCAACTTGTCTTTTTTGTTGTTGTGGGAACTACTTTTTCTGGCGGATGGTTTTTTCAATAAATCTTCGATTAATGTGTGTTTATTGTATAGCATTATACAACGGCATGCAAATTTCTCGATTCTGATTGGCCATTCACACGTCTTTATTGGCAACAATCCACGGTCCTGGGCTCAGGACCCGCCCACAACCGAATCACATAACCCTCCCCGGCTCACTCCGGGAGAAAACAAGATCGCGGACAACAAATGGTTATGTTGAAAGCACCATAACGACTAAATATGAAGCGATTCTGTCAAGGGGAATGTGTTAGTCCTTTAAACAATGTTGGATGATGTAATTGATGGGTCTTGACTCAATCTAGAACAAAAGAAAAATCGCGGATTGATTGATAGATTAATTGATTGATTTAAATTTCTTCCTTCCTACTTTCTACTGACTGCAGCGTTCTCTCTCACACTGTCGCTGGCGTACCCACAAACACACACACACACATACACACACACACACACACACACACACACACACACACACACACACATACACACACACACGCACACACACACTGTGACACACACACACACACACACACGCACACACACACACACACACTCCTGTCTGCAACAGCGGGGGAGTCAGACTGAGAGAGAAGCAGCGCTGTTTTAAGTGAGCATGGTCTATTGAATTGATTGATTGGTTGATTGCTAATTTTATTACTGTACCCCTGGTTTCCAACTGGTTAAGTTTAGGCTAAAAGAAATAAATAAAAAAATAGGGCGAAGAAAACGTTTTTTTCCTATAGGGCAAAGAAAACGTTTTAATTTGTTTTACCTACTTTATATTCTGCATCTGGTAATACAATTTTCAATCAATCATTCCAATAATACACAGTTGGATGTGTTAGTTGGTTGGATGCACTTCAAGCTGCTTCCACATGAGGCAACTTCTCTCAATCATTCCAATAATACACAGTTGGATGTGTTAGTTTGGTTGGATGCACTTCAAGCTGCTTCCACATGGAGTTGTGGGAACTACTTTTTCTGGCGGATGGTTTTTTCAATAAATCTTCGATTAATGTGTGTTTATTGTTTAAGCATTACATCACACGCAGGAGTGGTTTGTGACCAATAAACCATGCCTAGGGGTGGTTGTTAGGCCCGAGGCGCAGCCGAGGGTCGTTAGACCCCCCTAGGCATGGTTTATTGGTCACAAATCACGACTGCACGTGGTGTAAAGCTTTTATACAACTGCCAGATTCATCCAACCTTATTTCTATACAATAAACACACATTAATCGAAGATTTATTGAAAAAACCATCCGCCAGAAAAAGTAGTTCCCACAACTCCATGTGGAAGCAGCTTGAAGTGCATCCAACCAAACTAACACATCCAACTGTGTATTATTGGAATGATTGAGAGAAGTTGCCTCATGTGGAAGCAGCTTGAAGTGCATCCAACCAACTAACACATCCAACTGTGTATTATTGGAATGATTGATTGAAAATTTTATTACCAGATGCAAAGTAGGTAAAACAAATTAAAACGTTTTCTTTGCCCTATAGGAAAAAACGTTTTCTTCGCCCTATTTTTTTATTTATTTCTTTTAGCCTAAACAAATTTAAATATATAAATTTTTCTTTTGTTCTAGATTGAGTCAAGACCCATCAATTACATCATCCAACATTGTTTAAAGGACTAACACATTCCCCTTGACAGAATCGCTTCATATTTAGTCGTTATGGTGCTTTCAACATAACCATTTGTTGTCCGCGATCTTGTTTTCTCCCGGAGTGAGCCGGGGAGGGTTATGTGATTAGGTTGTGGGCGGGTCCTGAGCCCAGGACCGTGGATTGTTGCCAATAAAGACGTGTGAATGGCCAATCAGAATCGAGAAATTTGCATGCCGTTGTATAAATAGAAATAAGGTTGGATGAATCTGGCAGTTGTATAAAAGCTTTACACCACGTGCAGTCGTGATTTGTGACCAATAAACCATGCCTAGGGGGGTCTAACGACCCTCGGCTGCGCCTCGGGCCTAACAACCACCCCTAGGCATGGTTTATTGGTCACAAACCACTCCTGCGTGTGATGTAATGCTTAAATAAGGTTGGATGAATGTGGCAGTTGTATAAAAGCATTACACCCTTTTCTGATAGCCTCGCCCCAACCCTAACCTTAACCACACTGTTACCTTAAACTAACCCTAACATTAACCACACTGTTACCTTAAACTAACCATAACCCTAACCACACTGTTACCTTAAACTAAACATAACCCTAACCACACTGTTACCTTAAACTAACCATAACCCTAACCCTAACCACACTGTTACCTTAAACTAACCATAACCCTAACCACACTGTTACCTTAAACTAACCATAACCCTAACCCTAACCCTAAACTTCACTCCACTAAATTAATCATAACTTTAACCCTCTTAACGTTAACACGTCAAACCATCATAGTATTGCTGTGTTTGTACCAGGGTGGGTGTCTTGGTCTAGTGGTGAGCGCACTTGCCCCCCACCACAAGCATTGTTAGGTTGACTCCCAGTTGCACAGTTTCTTTTGGACGTTCGAAACGTAAATTCACCACGTAAACAATAGTCAATGCTAGCTAACAAATCTTGGTGATCAACTGATTATGTGATCGATGGGTCTACGATCAAAACAACCACGAAACAATATTAATGTTAAACAATACATACAATGAGAATTACCTGGTGGCCATCAGTCCATACGCCGGGGTCGCGTAGATGTAGCTCTGGCTTGGTTGGTGCTACTGGCTTTTGGAGTTGAATGCGATGAATCACCGTCTGGATTTTCACCCCGTATTAACGATATAAAGTTAGACGCAACGTTAACTAGTTTTGATATCACTATAGGAGTTGGGCTTCCATAATGAAAGATGGGTTATTTAGAGTGTTCTGGCACCTCAGCGAGCTAACATCATGACTGAATAACGATGTTACTCATGCTATAATGGGCTCAGTAATGGAAGTACATTCTGTGTCTGTCAAGAGAGGACAGTTGTGCAGCACATAATAGTTTAATAGTTTATAGATTTTGATCATGTGTTCCACTGAGTATATAGAGAGGCTGGCCTTTCTAGAGTTGTGCCTGATATCTTTGCGTTGGGCTAAGCCATTCGTTTTCTGACAGCGCTGACATCAAAAACGAGTTGCATCTAATGGTTGTACTGTTGCTATACGTGCTGCGAATCCAGACACGGCTGCTTCTCCGGCTGATTTCGCCGTCTCATCCGTGGAGGATTGGGCAGCCGGTGCAAGTTTGCATGTCGGAGAGAGAGAGAGAGAGAGAGAGAGAGAGAGAGAGAGAGAGAGAGAGAGAGAGAGAGAGAGAGAGAGAGAGAGAGACTGAGAGAGAGACAGAGAGAGAGAGAGAGAGAGAGAGAGAGAGAGAGAGAGAGAGAGAGAGAGAGAGAGAGAGAGAGAGAGAGAGAGAGAGAGAGAGAGAGAGAGAGAGAGAGAGAGAGAGAGAGAGAGAGAGGGAGGGAGACAGAGAGAGATACAAGAGTTTTATTTGTCCGCAGGGTTAAAAAAGTCACTCTCACCTTAGCCATTTTCGCCGAACATCTGCATTTCTGCAATCGACCTCTGATGCCTTTTAAGGTGACTCGGCCGCGCGCAATTATCCAGAGTAGTCAAGTCTGGTTTGAATTAACCAGAGTCAATCGGCCTTCGAGGAACATGAATAGCCTGGCTTCAATCATCTCGTTAATTGAATCTGGATAATGGGACTTTTGATCGACTTAGTTGAACCAGGTACGGGGAATAGGGCCCAGCTAGGTCTCCCCAGGCTCGGGAATCATCAAGGGTTTGAGAGACTATCCTGTTGAGTTGACAAACCTGAAGAACGGGGAAACATACATCCTACTGTTACTTAGGTGCTGGCAGTGTTGTAGTCCAGGAAACATACATCCTACTTGTAGCACCCTGAATATGTGATTCTGTGATTCAGAAGTGCTGACTTGCCTTTTATCTCCCCTTTGTGCACAAAGACATCTTAACTAGTTTCCATTGATATTCTCTCGAACAATGACGCGAGTTTCTCCTTCTCTCACCGGCTGGAATATGGATTATAAACAGTAAACTGACTCATATTCAATCCACCCAGTGCTTCCTGTGGGGCTAGTTGGCTGTACCAGCAGGGGGCGGCAGGTGGCAGGCGGAGCGCACGAGAGAGGCATAGAGGGAAGCAAGTCAACTGGAACGGAAGTGAGGCGAGCCAGCCTCTTCGACATTGGACTTGGACCTGGTCGGTCGTGTCTTGACGGAGCCCCGTTGTGGATCACGCGGGTGAACGTATTGAACTTGAGTATATTACGGGTTATACTAGAAATATAAGCGTAGTAGCGTGTTGCATGTTCCCCACTGAACAACCCTAGTGATACAACGAGTTATCCTAGAAGAAAAGCGGTATAGCCAAGTGTTGACTTATGTTAACGATATCCCCTCCAGTGAGGTGCCCAGCCAGCGTGGCTTGAAGAGGACCGGTGTTTAGAGGCACCCTGCGTCATTGTATGTTGCGGCTAGCAGGAGGGCTGTCTGGGACCCACAGAGTAGCTTCAGTTAAGGTAGGGCCAGATTATTGTCGCGCGTCGACCCAGCACCGGCTGTCAACAGCCTGTCTTCGCCGGCGTTCTGCATCTGCTCTGCACCGGCGGTCTTCAGCCCAGCACGGGAGTTCGTCCCGTCCAGCAGAGGTCGCCATCACCCAGCACGCGCTCTCAGCCCGCTACTGCTCCCTCTGCCCCACCCCGCTTGCTAGCGCCCGTGACGAGAGCGTTCGACGCCATCTTACCACCCGGACAGTGGTGGCGCGGCGAGGCAGCCATCTTGGTTGAGTACATTAGAGCTTCGGTGCTCAGGATCCTATTGCACAGTACACAGTGTGATGCGGCCTACGGGCGAAGCTAATGTTGCTAACTACAGTTCATATGGGTACCCCATAAACATTACATGCCGGCATTAGTATACTGTAGGACTTTTGTTTTGGTAAAGTGGGCCCACCTTTTTCATTTTCTTTGAGTGTGATAACGTGTTTGTTCTTTAATAATATTTTCCCATCTAATTAACCCTTCCTCTGTGGGGAGGTTACCGACCTGTTGTATGATAAGTAAGGCCTTAGAGAGGTATTTTCACTACCATATAATTAAAGCCTGAGAGAGGTATTATCCCTGGTACTAACCCAGACGTGGGTGATGAGTCAAGCACATTGGTGTATAATATAAGTGTCTAGAAGGTATTGAGTTACAAATTGGGTAATAGTAAGACTCCATTCTATTTGACCCATTGCCATTAAATCTTTGTAACTGACCAGTACCATTAACGATAAAGAATTAGATGGGAGTTCTGTGTGCGTGTCCATTCCTGAGCCTATGAACAACTCTTTTGGTATGGGTAACGTTAATACCATTAACCCCTTCCTATCCAACTTTCCCCTTACAGTCATTACTTTCCCCTTACAGTCATTAAGGTTTCTAGTGATCATCAAGGGAGGGTACTGCTTGCGGGAGGAACGAATCTATTTATTCATCTATCAGTCACTAGGTGTGGGAGGGTTACGGAGGTATTGGGGGAAGTGAGAGCAAGTTGGGGAGTACTGCTGACCGCCCCGGAGAGGCGAGGAAGACCAGAGTACCAGACCAGGTTGGTAAATCCCGGGCCCCATCCACTCTCACTGCCGGCCTCCAGTTTGACGCTCCAGGCCCAAAGACGAGGGTGCAGTCAGACGGAGCTCTACTGTGTCCCGCTACCCAGTGACGGTGCACACCCGTTCCCACGAAGCAGGGATAATCCACCCTGCTACATACTGTTACTCAGGTGCTGGCAGTGTTGTAGTCCAGGAAACATACATCCTACTGTTACTTACAGTAGGTGCTGGCAGTGTTGTAGTCCAGGAAGTCAAGTCAAGTCAAGTCAAGTCAAGTCAAGAGTTTTATTTGTCACGGCATACAAGTATACAATGAAATGCGGGTGGTCTTGCCCGCAACGATGTGCAATACAGTAGTAACAACATATAATAGAATCCAATAAAACAACATTGTGCAATAAACAAGTAACATAGTAGGGCATATCGGTATTTGTACATAAGTTATTTACAGAGCATGGAGGACATGCTAGGTCCTTTGGTAGTGCAATACACTGTTAGCTACGGATGAGGCACTGGGTCTTTCTGTACATGCTATTTTATACAATCTCAGGTTATACTATACTATTTTTAAAGTGACCTTTCCTTAGTGGCCATAAGTGTGGGCGTGTGCAGCATGAGTGTGTGCTTGCTCATATTAAAGTGGCTGCTAGTGTGTGAGCGAGTAGGCCTACAGGTATGGGCAGGGCAATAGTAGAAAGACGTAAATATAGGCAATACAATTTGATCTGAATATAAACATTTCTATAATGTCTTAATCGATATAAGAAAATAATATATACTTGCTGTCCGGTATTATAATAATGTGGAGACCATTTCTAAAGTTCAATATGATAGTTTATAGGGCGGCTAAGTGGTGCAGTGGGCAAGGCGCTCGCCACTAACGCAGGAGATGCTGGGTTCGAGCCCAGCTCTCTGCGTTGCTTCCGGCTTGGCTGGTCGTTCATACTAATACAATTGGCAGTGTTAGAGGGTGGGAAAGCCGGTGGGTGGGGATCGGACGTTGTGGACAGCGACTCCTACAGGTCGGTTGGTGCGCCTGTACAGCAGAATCAGGAAGTATCGGGGGCAGCGTGAGCCTCCCACGCGCTACTCCTCACCGCTGAGAGATCGCGCTGTACAGGTGAAAAGATGCGACAGCTGCCTCCTCGTGTACCGGAGGGGACGCGTGAATACTTTCCCTAATGGGGTTGTACTTCCGCGTTCGGTTTGCGCAATCTGATTGGCCACTGGCGTTTCTGGTCATGTGACATGTGCTCCAATCGTGTGACGCCTAGTTCTGCCACTGGTTAAGCTTCGGCACTCTTTCGAAGTTGGTTAAGGTTAGAGTTTGTCTTAGAGCAGGGCGATAGAACACCAGCCCTGATTCCAAACTCTAACCTTAACCAACTTCGAAAGAGTCGCCTAAGCTTAACCAGTGATAAACTAGGCGTTAGGTAGTTTGCAGGCTGTTAGACCCGGAAAATAGGCGCAGAACTATCTTTTCCAAGATTCTTTATTTTAGCATTAAACATTTTCTTAATATTTTTATTCTAGTTTAAGTCTATATGTTGTGATTTATTATTAGCGCTCGGTGAGAGCAGCTCCTTCCTTTTCCCTACTTTTACCTTATTTTATCTTATTTATCTCTGATTATGCTAAGCCCCCCCCCCCCCTGTACCCCCCCCCCCCCCCCCCCCTTGTGCTGCTTTGACACCTGAATTTCCTCAGGGGGATTAATAAAGGATAATTTTATCTTATCTTATCTTGTGTGAAGGGTGGACTAGCAAAGTAAGTATTTTCATTCTACAATGTAACTGTCTGTTTATTAACCGTGCATATGACAAATATACATATCTTCAATCTTGAATCTTGAAATCTAGGCCTAGTGGCCAGACCAGGACTCGCAGACCTCTCAACAGTCCCGACAACGTCACGCCAGGCACATGTGTGATAGATGCCGTGGGCCACACTGTACATAATAAAAAACCACATCTCGTATAGCGTGTAATATAGACGTACAGTATAGGCTTGTCCTCTGTGTCCGGCCTCCTCTGGGACACACTGGCGCCATGGCAACCGTTCACTGTAAACACGGCTATTAATGTGTGGGAGTGGGATGTCGTCAGACTGGGGCAGCAGCTGTGTGGGCGGGACCCCGTGGATCGTAATCAAGATCAGGGCTACTGGAGAGCGGACTGCTTATTAGCATGCAGGCCGAGACGAGTGTGGCTGTGCACAGAGATGAGGGATTCTGTAACTCAGGTCCAGCACAGTCCGTTCCTCTGTTGTAGTACAAGTACATAAATAAAGTAAAGTGGTGCATTTTATATATAGCAGCTTTTATCCAAAGCACAACTTGTTCCTCACAATTTGTACTCACCGGTGGCAGAGGCGACCATGCGAGGTGCCAACCTGCTCATTGGGAGCAATTTCATTTCATTTCAAACCTATATTTCAACTCGGAAAAAGGCAACTGAGGTTTCCCTAATACAGTCACGTACAGTTAGGGGTTATAACAAGTGTCTTTGCTCAAGGACACTTCGAAACTTTGCTGCCCGGAATTAGCAGGAATCGAACCAGGAAAACCTCCGGATTACCAGACGACTGCTCTACCCCCTGAGCCACTGTCACCCCCCCCCCCCCGAAGTACATCATCGCAATGTATTCTTAAAAATTGACATTTTGACAACAGATATGTCACAGTGGTCGCGCTGAAGCTGCACAGTGTCTCCGATTCTGCCATTGGAGCTGTCAGTTTTTTTTTTTTTTTTTTATAGCACACTGGCAATAGCCTATAGACAGCAGATGAATCCCATGATATGATGTTGGAGCACTGCAACCATATCAGTGTAGCATAATACCGATTGTTACTTTGATGTAGCATAATACCGATTGTTACTTTGACAGTACACGTTCACTCTCGCAGTGTATTCATACCTAAAACCTTGTTAAATCACACTCGCTGCGTGGGGGAAATAACCCAAACGGGGCTACAATCACTTGACTGGCACCGTAATTAAGATGCTGAGATAGAGGATCAGTCCTCATGGACTGCCCTCAAGAGTATAGTGATCCCCACGGTGGTTTGTACCTGATCCCAATTGCTGCATTGTACCTCACTGTTACTATTTTTTTTTTACTCTGTATTGTATATTGTATATATATGTATATTGATTGACTGAACACTTTTTGTTTACGTATACTCTTGACTTTGTCTATTTTATACTTTTTATCTATTTTATCTAGCACACTCTCGGGAGCTCATACAGGAAAAAAAAGCATTTCATGGAAAGGTATTCTGTATTTTACTATGACAACTAAAGAAACTTGAACTTGGTCTTTTATAGCTCTGACTCACTGTGTCTGCACTGTGGCTGTGTCTGTGTCTGCACTGTGTCTGCTCTGTGGTTTTACAGCCTCTCGGCAGCACTGTGTAGCTTTTAAAGTTTACTTCCAGTTGCCGCAGAGGAGCAGAGGATGGGGCAACGCTCACTGTGTGTGACTCACCGGCTGCGGAGCGAGAGGTAAGCTGTCTGCAGAGCCCTGCTGAGCTGCGGGAGTTTGGCTTAAGAGGGCCTTTCTCTCTCCCTCACGTCTACCTCCATTCTCCTAACTTTATGAGACGTGAACTGTGTTATTTAATTAACATTTAATAGACAGTCAGACAGACAGACAGACAGACAGACAGACAGACAGACAGACAGACAGACAGACAGACAGACAGACAGACAGACAGACAGACAGACAGACAGACAGACAGACAGACAGACAGACAGACAGACAGACAGACAGACAGACAGACAGACAGACAGACAGACAGACAGACAGACAGACAGGCAGACAGACAGATCTGCCTGGATGGATGTATGGATGGTAGATAGATAGATAGATAGATAGATAGATAGATAGATAGATAGATAGATAGATAGATAGATAGATAGATAGATAGATAGATAGATAGATAGATAGATAGATAGATAGATAGATAGATAGATAGATAGATAGATAGATAGATAGATAGATAGATAGATAGATAGATAGATAGATAGATAGATAGATAGATAGATAGATAGATAGATAGATAGATAGATAGATAGATAGATAGATAGATAGATAGATAGATAGATAGATAGATAGATAGATAGATAGATAGATAGATAGATAGATAGATAGATAGATAGATAGATAGATAGATAGATAGATAGATAGATAGATAGATAGATAGATAGATAGATAGATAGATAGATAGATAGATAGATAGATAGATAGATAGATAGATAGATAGATAGATAGATAGATAGATAGATAGATAGATAGATAGATAGATAGATAGATAGATAGATAGATAGATAGATAGATAGATAGATAGATAGATAGATAGATAGATAGATAGATAGATAGATAGATAGATAGATAGATAGATAGATAGATAGATAGATAGATAGATAGATAGATAGATAGATAGATAGATAGATAGATAGATAGATAGATAGATAGATAGATAGATAGATAGATAGATAGATAGATAGATAGATAGATAGATAGATAGATAGATAGATAGATAGATAGATAGATAGATAGATAGATAGATAGATAGATAGATAGATAGATAGATAGATAGATAGATAGATAGATAGATAGATAGATAGATAGATAGATAGATAGATA
The DNA here is from genome assembly GCF_963971535.1 of Notolepis coatsorum. Taxonomy (NCBI): domain Eukaryota; kingdom Metazoa; phylum Chordata; class Actinopteri; order Aulopiformes; family Paralepididae; genus Notolepis; species Notolepis coatsorum. The sequence goes on along the minus strand of NC_140169.1, from coordinate 145,188,057 downwards.
GATAGATAGATAGATAGATAGATAGATAGATAGATAGATAGATAGATAGATAGATAGATAGATAGATAGATAGATAGATAGATAGATAGATAGATAGATAGATAGATAGATAGATAGATAGATAGATAGATAGATAGATAGATAGATAGATAGATAGATAGATAGATAGATAGATAGATAGATAGATAGATAGATAGATAGATAGATAGATAGATAGATAGATAGATAGATAGATAGATAGATAGATAGATAGATAGATAGATAGATAGATAGATAGATAGATAGATAGATAGATAGATAGATAGATAGATAGATAGATAGATAGATAGATAGATAGATAGATAGATAGATAGATAGATAGATAGATAGATAGATAGATAGATAGATAGATAGATAGATAGATAGATAGATAGATAGATAGATAGATAGATAGATAGATAGATAGATAGATAGATAGATAGATAGATAGATAGATAGATAGATAGATAGATAGAGGCAGGCAGGCAGGCAGGCAGGCAGGCAGGCAGGCAGGCAGGCAGGCAGAGACAGACAGACAGACAGACAGACAGACAGACAGACAGACAGACAGACAGACAGACAGACAGACAGACAGACAGACAGACAGACAGACAGACAGACAGACAGACAGACAGACAGACAGACAGACAGACAGACAGACAGACAGACAGACAGACAGACAGACAGACAGACAGACAGACAGATAGATCTGTTCTATACCGGTGCCAATACCGATACTCTTTTCGATACCTTTCTTTGCTGAGTCATGCGTCACACCAAAAATACTGTTGCAGTGTTCCATTATCACATTACACATTACACATTACATTTTCTAAATACGGATTACATACAGTTTACAGTTTAAACAAAGTATTCTGTCTTCTTTCTCCCAAGCTTGAAAAAAAAAGTTCCCTTCCTGAAGCACAACTCAAGTTGTTGTGTGGATGTTCATCCACCTCGAGAAGATTTACATAAATGGAGGACATTTTTACTAAAAAGTACTTCCCTTACATCCTCGTGAACAGGACAGTAAAACAAAAGCTCACACATCAAACAACGTCTGTCCTCCTCTGCGGTGGCATTAAATCTGTCGGCCTCTATAGGGCTAGTGGTAATGTCCCTGACCATATCTGTTCGATTCCCACTCCTCCCGGGTAGCGTGTCGAAGTGTCCTTGAGCAAGACACCTAACCCCTAATTGCTCCCGATGTGCAGGTTGGCACTTGGCACCTTGCATGGTCGCCTCCGCCATCGGTGTGTGTGTGAATGTGTGAGTGAATGGGTAAAATGTGAGGAAACAAATAGTAAAGCGCTTTGGATAAAAGTGCGATATAAATGCAGCCATTTACCATTCACCATTTATGAGACAGTAAGTTTGTCATTTCTCGTCAATAGTATTGAAGCAATTCAATTCAATACCATAAAAAAACGTGATTTTCTTCCCTAACGGTTGATTCACCCTCTCTCTTCAGTGTCAAGGGCGGCGCTGTTGTGAGAAAAGACCTCTCGCTGAAAGCAAGCGCATTCAGAGCCCAGACCGTGTGCCAATGCCGTGCCATTGTTGTGTTTTATCTCTTTTTTTTTTTTTATATAGCAAAGCCGCCCGCCTCCCGGGAAACCTATATGTCACCGGCAGGGGCGTAGCTGGGGGGGGTAGCTTAGGATGATTCCAAGGGCCCAGCACTTTTTTTTTTTTACTAGACATCACTCAGGTGTATTATTGATGCTCTCATTGATACTATGTTTGTTTCTGAAGTGTGTGTGTGTGTGTGTGTGTGTGTGTGTGTGTGTGTGTGTGTGTGTGTGTGTGTGTGTGTGTGTGTGTGTGTGTGTGTGTGTGTGTGTGTGTGAGATATATAGAGAGAGGGGGGGGGCTTTGGTAGACTATTGCATTGGTCCATTCATTGAAGATGAACGCAATGCGACATCCTTTACTAGGCTCACCCACCAACAGTGCAGGTGCTGAACTGCTGATCCGAATGTATAGGTAAAAACCATATTATGCGTTTTCATCAATAAAAAAATTGCCAAAAAAAATTCGCTTGCGCGCTTATGCGCGCTCGCATTCACTGGGGGCCTACAAATACATTCTTTCATGGGGCCCAGAATCGGGAGCTACACCCCTGGTCACCGGGGCCGATCAGGCTAAACGCCGGGGCCCGCAGTCGCAGATCCCGGCAGGACGTGCGTCTGGTAGCTACTGTACCCACGGCGCTATACCTCCTGTGGGGCCCCGGGGGGGTCAAGGACGTTTCATCCTGTTGGTGACGGGACGCTATAACTTGCCGCGAGGCCCGGAGATCATGGCTGCTGTAAATCAGAGCCTCCTGCGCGACGTGTTTGTCCTTGTGTGTGCGGGGCGCCGGGGCCTGACCCGTTTCCAGGGGTGTAAAGTACTTGAGTAATTGTATACTTTGTTACAATACCTAAGTAGTGCTTTGGGGGATTTGTACTTTACTTTTCGAGTATTATTCGGTTTGTATACTTGTACTTTTACTCAATTTACATTTAAAATGCATGACCTACAAAGTACAAAGTACAAATCTTCTCACAGGTCCAACCATTTTAAGTGAGAGGCTACAGAAGACGGCCACAAACCATATAGTACGAGTGATGAAGAGGACGAAATGGAACATTTCATTGACCCGGAATAAAAAAAAGTTTTTACTTTAACTTTTTTGTACTTAATTAAGTACATTTAAAATTTGAAACTTTTTTTTTACTTTTACTCAAGTGTGTTTGTAGCCAGATGCTGTGACTTTTACTTGAGTACGATTTTGACACGGTACCCATACTTTCACTTCAATTTCTGGGTACTTTTTACACCCCTGCCCGTTTCAGAGCCTCCTCTTCGACATGTTTGTCCTCCTGCGTGGGGCCTGACTTCCTCCTCGACATGTTTGTCCTTCTGCGTGGGGCCTGACTTCCTCCTCGACTCGTTTGTCCTTCTGCGCGGGGCCTGACTTCCTCCTCGACTCGTTTGTCCTTCTGCGCAGGGCCTGACTTCCTCCTCGACGTGTTTGTCCTCCTGCGCGGGGCCTGACTTCCTCCTCGACGTGTTTGTCCTCCTGCGCTGGGCCTGACTTCCTCCTCGACGTGTTTGTCCTCCTGCGCGGGGCCTGACTTCCTCCTCGACGTGTTTGTCCTCCTGCGCTGGGCCTGACTTCCTCCTCGACGTGTTTGTCCTCCTGCGCGGGGCCTGACTTCCTCCTCGACATGTTTGTCCTCCTGCGCGGGGCCTGACTTCCTCCTCGACGTGTTTGTCCTTCTGCGCGGGGCCTGACTTCCTCCTCGACATGTTTGTCCTTCTGCGCGGGGCCTGACTTCCTCCTCGACGTGTTTGTCCTTCTGCGCTGGGCCTGACTTCCTCCTCGACGTGTTTGTCCTCCTGCGTGGGGCCTGACTTCCTCCTCGACTCGTTTGTCCTCCTGCGTGGGGCCTGACTTCCTCCTAGACGTGTTTGTCCTCCTGCATGGGGCCTGACTTCCTCCTCGACGTGTTTGTCCTTCTGCGCGGGGCCTGACTTCCTCCTCTACATGTTTGTCCTTCTGCGCGGGGCCTGACTTCCTCCTCGACGTGTTTGTCCTCCTGCGCTGGGCCTGACTTCCTCCTCGACGTGTTTGTCCTCCTGCGCTGGGCCTGACTTCCTCCTCGACATGTTTGTCCTTCTGCGTGGGGCCTGACTTCCTCCTCGACGTGTTTGTCCTTCTGCGCGGGGCCTGACTTCCTCCTCGACATGTTTGTCCTCCTGCGTGGGGCCTGACTTCCTCCTCGACGTGTTTGTCCTTCTGCGCGGGGCCTGACTTCCTCCTCGACGTGTTTGTCCTCCTGCGCGGGGCCTGACTTCCTCCTCCACATGTTTGTCCTTCTGCGTGGGGCCTGACTTCCTCCTCGACGTGTTTGTCCTCCTGCGTGGGGCCTGACTTCCTCCTCCACATGTTTGTCCTTCTGCGTGGGGCCTGACTTCCTCCTCGACGTGTTTGTCCTCCTGCGTGGGGCCTGACCTCCTCCTCGACATGTTTGTCCTTCTGCGTGGGGCCTGACTTCCTCCTCGACATGTTTGTCCTCCTGCGTGGGGCCTGACTTCCTCCTTGACATGTTTGTCCTTCTGCGTGGGGCCTGACTTCCTCCTCGACATGTTTGTCCTCCTGCGTGGGGCCTGACTTCCTCCTAGACGTGTTTGTCCTTCTGCGCTGGGCCTGACTTCCTCCTCGACTCGTTTGTCCTCCTGCGTGGGGCCTGACTTCCTCCTCGACATGTTTGTCCTCCTGCGTGGGGCCTGACTTCCTCCTCGACATGTTTGTCCTCCTGCCTGGGGCCTGACTTCCTCCTCGACATGTTTGTCCTCCTGCGTGGGGCCTGACTTCCTCCTCTACATGTTTGTCCTCCTGCGTGGGGCCTGACTTCCTCTTCTACATGTTTGTCCTTCTGCGCGGGGCCTGACTTCCTCCTCGACTCGTTTGTCCTCCTGCGTGGGGCCTGACTTCCTCCTCGACTCGTTTGTCCTTCTGCGCGGGGCCTGACTTCCTCCTCGACATGTTTGTCCTTCTGCGTGGGGCCTGACTTCCTCCTCGACATGTTTGTCCTCCTGCGTGGGGCCTGACTTCCTCCTCGACATGTTTGTCCTCCTGCGTGGGGCCTGACTTCCTCCTCGACATGTTTGTCCTCCTGCGTGGGGCCTGACTTCCTCCTCGACGTGTTTGTCCTCCTGCGCTGGGCCTGACTTCCTCCTCGACGTGTTTGTCCTTCTGCGTGGGGCCTGACTTCCTCCTCGACATGTTTGTCCTCCTGCGTGGGGCCTGACTTCCTCCTCGACATGTTTGTCCTCCTGCGTGGGGCCTGACTTCCTCCTCGACATGTTTGTCCTCCTGCGTGGGGCCTGACCTCCTCCTCGACATGTTTGTCCTTCTGCGCGGGGCCTGACTTCCTCCTCGACATGTTTGTCCTTCTGCGCGGGGCCTGACTTCCTCCTCGACGTGTTTGTCCTTCTGCGCGGGGCCTGACTTCCTCCTCGACATGTTTGTCCTTCTGCGCGGGGCCTGACTTCCTCCTCGACATGTTTGTCCTCCTGCGCGGGGCCTGACTTCCTCCTCGACATGTTTGTCCTTCTGCGTGGGGCCTGACTTCCTCCTCGACATGTTTGTCCTCCTGCGTGGGGCCTGACTTCCTCCTCGACATGTTTGTCCTCCTGCGCTGGGCCTGACTTCCTCCTCGACGTGTTTGTCCTTCTGCGCGGGGCCTGACTTCCTCCTCTACATGTTTGTCCTCCTGCGCTGGGCCTGACTTCCTCCTCGACGTGTTTGTCCTTCTGCGCGGGGCCTGACTTCCTCCTCTACATGTTTGTCCTCCTGCGCGGGGCCTGACTTCCTCCTCGACATGTTTGTCCTCCTGCGTGGGGCCTGACTTCCTCCTCGACATGTTTGTCCTCCTGCGTGGGGCCTGACTTCCTCCTCGACATGTTTGTCCTCCTGCGCGGGGCCTGACTTCCTCCTCGACATGTTTGTCCTTCTGCGCGGGGCCTGACTTCCTCCTCGACATGTTTGTCCTTCTGCGTGGGGCCTGACTTCCTCCTCGACATGTTTGTCTTTCTGCGTGGGGCCTGACTTCCTCCTCGACGTGTTTGTCCTTCTGCGTGGGGCCTGACTTCCTCCTCGATGCGTTTGTCCTTCTGCGCGGGGCCTGACTTCCTCCTCGACATGTTTGTCCTCCTGCGTGGGGCCTGACTTCCTCCTCGACTCGTTTGTCCTCCTGCGTGGGGCCTGACTTCCTCCTCGACATGTTTGTCCTCCTGCGTGGGGCCTGACTTCCTCCTCGACTCGTTTGTCCTCCTGCGTGGGGCCTGACTTCCTCCTCGACTCGTTTGTCCTTCTGCGCGGGGCCTGACTTCCTCCTCGACGTGTTTGTCCTCCTGCGTGGGGCCTGACTTCCTCCTCGACGTGTTTGTCCTCCTGCGTGGGGCCTGACTTCCTCCTCGACTCGTTTGTCCTTCTGCGCGGGGCCTGACCTCCTCTTCGACATGTTTGTCCTTGTGTGCGCGGGGCCTGACTTCCTCCTCGACATGTTTGTCCTTCTGCGCGGGGCCTGACTTCCTCCTCGACTCGTTTGTCCTCCTGCGCGGGGCCTGACTTCCTCCTCGACGTGTTTGTCCTCCTGCGTGGGGCCTGACTTCCTCCTCGACATGTTTGTCCTCCTGCGTGGGGCCTGACTTCCTCCTCGACGTGTTTGTCCTCCTGCGTGGGGCCTGACTTCCTCCTCGACGTGTTTGTCCTCCTGCGCGGGGCCTGACTTCCTCCTCTACATGTTTGTCCTCCTGCGCTGGGCCTGACTTCCTCCTCGACGTGTTTGTCCTTCTGCGCGGGGCCTGACTTCCTCCTCGACATGTTTGTCCTCCTGCGCGGGGCCTGACTTCCTCCTCGACATGTTTGTCCTCCTGCGCGGGGCCTGACTTCCTCCTCGACGTGTTTGTCCTTCTGCGCGGGGCCTGACTTCCTCCTCGACATGTTTGTCCTTCTGCGCGGGGCCTGACTTCCTCCTCGACGTGTTTGTCCTTCTGCGCGGGGCCTGACTTCCTCCTCGACGTGTTTGTCCTCCTGCGTGGGGCCTGACTTCCTCCTCGACGTGTTTGTCCTTCTGCGCGGGGCCTGACTTCCTCCTCTACATGTTTGTCCTTCTGCGTGGGGCCTGACTTCCTCCTCGACTCGTTTGTCCTCCTGCGTGGGGCCTGACTTCCTCCTCGACGTGTTTGTCCTTCTGCGCGGGGCCTGACTTCCTCCTCGACGTGTTTGTCCTTCTGCGCGGGGCCTGACTTCCTCCTCGACATGTTTGTCCTTCTGCGCGGGGCCTGACTTCCTCCTCGACATGTTTGTCCTTCTGCGTGGGGCCTGACTTCCTCCTCGACATGTTTGTCCTTCTGCGTGGGGCCTGACTTCCTCCTCGACGTGTTTGTCCTTCTGCGCGGGGCCTGACTTCCTACTCGACATGTTTGTCCTCCTTCGTGGGGCCTGACTTCCTCCTCGACATGTTTGTCCTCCTGCGTGGGGCCTGACTTCCTCCTCGACATGTTTGTCCTTCTGCGTGGGGCCTGACTTCCTCCTCGACATGTTTGTCCTCCTGCGTGGGGCCTGACTTCCTCCTCGACATGTTTGTCCTCCTGCGCGGGGCCTGACTTCCTCCTCTACATGTTTGTCCTTCTGCGCGGGGCCTGACTTCCTCCTCGACATGTTTGTCCTCCTGCGTGGGGCCTGACTTCCTCCTCGACATGTTTGTCCTCCTGCGCGGGGCCTGACTTCCTCCTCGACTCGTTTGTCCTTGTGTGCGCGGGGCCTGACCCGTTTTTTCCGTGGGCACCGCTCCCTCCCTCGTAGCTCCTAGACGCTTCTATCCATCCCCAGCTCACGCCTCAGCACCATGGGTCGGTGCTCGAGCTTTCAGCTGCTCGGCTCGCCAGACTCTGGAACTCCGTGCCCCCACATGTCCGACAGTCTGACTCCCTATCATCATTTACTCTAAATTAGGGATGTCCGATATTATCGGCCTACCGATATTATCGGCCGATATCGGCATTAAAATGTGATATCGGAAAATATCGGTATCGGTTTTCAAATAAATAAATAAATAAAAAATTATTTTACATTTTTTACATTTCTATAACCTTTATTTACCCAGGCAAGCAAGTAAGAACAAATTCTGATTTTATTTATTGTCAAAAGTATGCATAATGTTGGGTTAATTCCACAACAAGAGATATGTAATGTTAATTACCTGAAATTATTCAATTTTTGGGGGGGGGAAACCCTGCATATATATCGGTATCGGTTGATATCGGTTGGTATCGGAAATTAAGAGTTGGACAATATTGGTATATCGGTATCGGTAAAAAAGCCAACATCGAGCATCCCTACTCTAAATCCCAACTAAAAAACCCATCTGTTTAAACGGGCATATTCACACTGTAACCTGTGTCACTGTTCGATACCCCCTGCTGTTTGTTTTTAGTTTTATACTTCCTGTTGTTTGTTTTGTTTGTAACTTTGACTTTGAACTTGGTTTGTTTTTATGACCAAAACAAACAACGCGCCCCCAAATAAAATTTATTATTATTATTATTATTATTATTATTATTATTATTATTATTATTATTATTATTATTATTATTATTATTATTATTATTATTATTATTATTATTATTATTATTATATAGAGACGGTGGGGGGAGTACTTTAAACAGGGGATGCACTTTTCTTCTAACTGACCAAACAGCTGCGTGTGTGTCTGTGTTGTGCGTCTGTGTCTGTGTTGTGCGTCTGTGTCTGTGTTGTGCGTGTGTGTGTCTGTGTGTTTGTGCGGTGTGTCTGTGTGTTTGTGTTGTGCGTGTGTGTCTGTGTGTTTGCACTGTGCGGTGTGTCTGTGTGTTTGTATTGTGCGATGTGTCTGTGTGTTTGTGTTGTCCGTGTGTGTATGTGTGTTTGTGTTGTGCGTGTGTGTGTGTGTTTGTGTTGTGCACGTGTGTGTTTGTGTCTGTGTGTTTTAATTGTGCGTGTGTGTCTGTGTGTTTTAATTGTGCACGTGTGTGTTGTGTCTGTGTGGTGTGTCTATGTGTGTTGTGTCTGTGTGTGTGTGTGTCTGTGTGTTTGTATTGTGCGTGTGTGTCCGTGTTGTGCCTGTGTTGTGTGTGTGTCTGTGTTGTGTGTGCGTGTATGTCTGTGTTGTGTGTGTGTGTGTGTGTGTGTGTGTCTGTGTGTTTCTGTTGTGTGTGTGTCCTTGTGTTTGTATTGTGTGTGTGTCTGTGTTTCTGTTGTGTGTGTGTGTGTCCTTGTGTTTATATTGTGTCTGTGTTTTTGTGTTGTGTGTGTGTCTGTGTTGTGTGTGTCTGTGTGTTTGTGTTGTGTGTTTGTGTTGTGCGTCTGTGTGTGTGTTGTGTTGTGTGTGTGTGTGTGTGTAGGACTCCACGGGTTTAGATTTTCTGCCCCGGTTGGTTGGTTGCTCTGCTCTGAGTCACGTACTGAGCTGACCTGTGTTTGGTGAACTCAGATGCTGCTAAGTACCCTCCACCCTCCCCCCACCTCATGGATGTGTGATGTTTATTTCCACCGCGGCGAACACCTGGTCCCCAGAGACGAGCCGCTGTGTAGATCCCGGGGGTCGATACCGACGTCTCAAAAAAGCACTTGGTACGAGGTCACGTTCTACTTGCCCCGATAAAGAAAACCGTCCCAAGATAGTATGTTATGAACAGTTAATGAGTAGAATTTGAATCATCATCTTTCATTTTAACATTATTTGATGTTGCATCCCTCGGCCTCAAGGGGGCACCGTCTTTCTCTCTCTCTCTGGGGGCGAGATACACCCGGGTCACGTGATAGGGGTCATTAGAGATACGATATTATGCTAGCTAGCAAAGCTTGGTGATCAACAGATGCGTATGTGATCCATCGGGGGCGTCTATACGATCGAAAAACAACCACGGCGATTGCAAAGCAACATATTCATGTTAAAACAATATACTGTATATGGTCAGAATTGCGTCGAAGTGGCCATCAGTCCACACGACGCGGTCGCGCGTGGATACAGCTCTGGCTGCATCATCATGGATTGTTGTTACTGCTTTTTGGAGTTCAATGGGACAAATCACCGTCTGGATTTGTGCCTCGTATTAACGATATAACATTAAAACGTAATGTTAAGCAGTTTTGATCACACTGTCGTCGGTCGGGCTTTCAGAATGTTCTTTTGGCACCTCGGTGTGCTAACGTCACGACTGAATAACGATGTCACTCCTGCTGCTATAATGGACTCAGTAATGGCACTGGGGAAAGAACAGTACATTCTGTGCCTGTCAAAGAGAGGACCGATGTGCAGCACTTAATAGTTTATAGGTTCTGATCATGTGTTCCACTGAGTCTGGACAGGTTCCTAACCCGTCTGGGCGTCCGACCCGACTGTAGCACAGACGAAGACAGCCAGGCTTTTTTTTCTAAGCAGTTGTGATAAAGAAACTGAGCGTCAGGCTTAAACCCTTCGTTTTCTGACAGACAGAAGATGTCGCAGACAGAGAGAGAGAGAGAGAGAGAGAGAGAGAGAGAGAGAGAGAGAGAGAGAGAGAGAGAGAGAGAGAGAAGAGAGAGAGAGAGAGAGAGAGAGAGAGAGAGAGAGAGAGAGAGAGAACACTCTGAGCAGAGCGCGAGGATGTTTGAGTGTTTAGGGACAGATATATCCAGGGGTGTAAAGTACTTGAGTAATTGTACTTCGTTACAATACTTAAGTACTGTTTTTGGGGATTTGTACTTTACTCTCGAGTATTATTAGGTTTGTATACTTGTATACTTTTAGCTCAATTACATTTCAGAGAAAAAAAACATACTTTTTACTCCTCACGTTTAAAAATGCAGACCTACAAAGTACAAAGGTACAAATCTCGCCGGTCCAACCATTTTAATTAGTATATTTGTTTCTCTGGCCGAACTAACGTTAACGTTATTAATCGTGCGGCCGCACTTTATTTAAAAACAGCCAATCAAATCCCCATCAATGGAAAATGAACCCGCCCATACCCATGCTGATTGGTCCTTGTGCAAGACTAGAAAGCGGGGATATTTGATTAAACACCTCCTATCAGAAGAATAGACAGCCAGAAAAAAAGTTTTTACTTTTACTTTTTAGTACTTAAGTACATTTAAAAGTAGAAACTTTTTACTTTTACTTCAAGTGTATTTTTAGCCAGATACTCTGACTTTTACTTGAGTACGATTTTGAGACGGTACCCATACATACGGTTCACTTAAGTATCATTTCTGAGTACTTTTTACACCCCTGGCATATATCTCCGGTTGTCTGAATAGCGAACAAAAAAAAAGATTGTTTACCAGACAGTAAAGACACTCAAAGAAGTAGGAAAGACCCCCCCCCACCCCCCCCCCCCCCCAGGCAATCAGGCAACCATTAGTGTTAATGTCTGTGAGACAGTTCAAACGCTTAGACCGTTAGCGATACACGGCATGTAATATGAACATGTGAAGATGATGATGCCCTTAGGGCTCCTTCGGATCTAATCAGACAACGCATCACCTCGCCACAGTTCGGTGTGGATGGGCCATTTGTGTGACAATCAAGGCAAGCTGTGAGCTATTTAACCCCCAGCCTCTCTCCCCCCCCCCCCCCCCCCACTCCTGTAAAGTCCACGACCAGCTCCTTGGTCTTGTCAACGTTGAGGTTGTTCGCGCCCCGGACGCGTCTATACTTTCCACAACAAATGTGTGTTTCCGCGTTCGAGTTTTGCGCTCTGATTGGCCAGGTCATGTGACATGTGCGCCAATCATTGGACGGCAAGTTCTGCGCCTATTTCCGGGTCGAACAGCCTGCAAACTACCTAACGCCTAGTTTATCACTGGTTAAGCTTAGGCGACTCTTTCGCAGTTGGTTAAGGTTAGGAGTTTGGAATCAGGGCTGGCGTTCTATCGCCCTGCTCTAAGACAAACTCCGAAAGAGCGCCTAAGCTTAACCATCCAAAAACTTGCGGTCCCACGATTGGGCGTACATGTCACATGACCTGGCCAATCAGAGACGCGGAAACACGAACTTAGTTGTGGAAAATATTCAGGCGCCCCAGGACACCACTGTGCCAGGTGGTCGCGCCCTCGCTCCTGCAGGCCGCTCGGTCGTTGTCGATGATAGGCCCTTGATCAACACGATCACTGTTGTGTCATCGGCAAACATAATCACCACATTGGAGCTTCGTGGGTGTACGGGGGGGGGGGGGTAGAGGAGGGGGGCCCAGCACACGGCCCTGGGGGGATCCTGTGTTGAGTGTCAAAGGGTTCAGAGGTGTTGGGTCCCCATCCACACCACCTGGGCGACCGTCTGACAGAAAAGTTTGGGATCCAACTGCACAGGTCAGGGGGGCCTTGATTCCTCAACTCTGTGTCCGAGTCTGTCGGGGACTATGGTGTTGAACAGCATCCCTCAAATAGGGATCACTTTTCCTCCAGGTGGTTGAGGACACCGGGGAGAGTTGTGGCTATTGCGTCATCCGGGATCTGTTTCGCCGGCAAATCGGCGACGGTCTTTTTCAGTGATGGACGGTAGTCTTAGGGGGCGACGGTGGCTCAGGAGGTAGAGCGGTCGTCTGGTCATTGGAAGGTTCCCAGTTCGATTCCCACTCCTCCCTGGCAGTGTGTGGAAGTGTCCCTGACCAAGCACCCCTGATTGCACCCGATTTTGCAGGTTGTCACCTTGCATGGTCGCCTCCGTCGTCTGTGTGTGCATGTGTGTGTGTACGGTTGAATGTGAGGAACAAAATTGTAAAGCGCTTTGGATAAAAGCACTATATTAAATGCACCATTTACCATTTAGTCCGCTAGAGAGATACAACATTTTAATGTGCTTCTATAAGCGTTCGCTCACTATGAGAGTGAGGGTAACAGGGCGTCCGCCATCCAGGCACGTCACCTCGCTCTTTTTTTTTTGGCACCAGAACAAATGGCGGCTCACTTGAAGCAGGAGGGGGACCGCACGCTCGGAGAGGGAGAGCTCGAACACGCCCGGCCAGCTGCTCCGCGCACACGCTCCTCCGATCACCCCCGGCGGCCCGGGGACGCTGTCTGGCCCGGTGTCGTGGCACCGTCGTGCTCGCCACTTCCGTCTCCGCAGGTCCATACCTCCGTCCGAGGTAACGATCGGCGCCAGGAGATGAGGTTGAGGGTTGAGGTTGAGAACCCCCTCGTCGGGTTTCAGATCGAATTGATTCAGGGCCGTGTGCTCGTGGGGTTTTTCAGAGAGACGTTAGTTCAAATCCAAGCGATACATAATATATAGCGTATTCGTCGATACATCTGTATTATTCAACTGGTAGGCAGAGGAGAAGAGGACTTCTGCACCATATGTGTACAGCTTCCATGTTTTCTCCCGAGTCAGGAATCTTTAACCTATTGGTAAACAAACGTATTGTTGAAAATATACACTATGACTGCTGTTTTGACAGGATTAGGGTCTTTACTCTTGGCTACATTTGGAGAGAAAAAAACGCAACATTATGTCATACAGTCTGGAGATATTGATTCATGGCTTGGGTCCAGTACCGGACCCCTGTCAGGCTTAAGAGGTTAAATTATTATTATTATGATGTAATTGGAAAAAACTCCTAACTGTGGTGGGAAGTTCGTTCCACCACACTTTGCACACGGGCAGCTACTCTGCACTGAGGCTACAGACAGACTATCAATCATTCTGCATCAATGGCAAACCTGCAAAGAGTAGCTCGCGTATAACGTGACTACTAACACCCCCCCCCCCCCCCCCCCCCCGACTGCCCTGTCCACCTTGATGAAGGATAACTCGTCTCATCATGTAGGTCAACGCGATGAGACAGATTGGATACGGACACACAGACGCGTAGGCACGCACTGACACACACACTTGAGCGTGCACAAGCAGGCACGAACACACACACACACACACATATACAGTATACATAATACACACACACAGACACAGGCATGCATGAGCACACACACACGCTCACACACAGACACCTCGACTTTGAGAGATGAAGTAAGGTGCAAACAAAAGGGATTTAATATGTCCCAGGAGTCCAAAAGTCAATGGACTATATAGGCTGATAGATTGGGCATTCCCTCTAATGTAAAAGAGAAATAAAATACCCCCGACGCCTTGTTAACGTGTTATAACGTGTATGTAATATTTCCTTTGAGGAAGGCGACGTAAATGTACCGCGCAATGTCAGCGTGTTTATTTGTAACCAGACAGGCTTTATTCACTTCCTTCATCTCGTTCCCGCTCTCCCGCCTCTGCCCTCACGACTAGCCCACCACTTTGTACAAAGGAAACGACGGCTGGTGAAACCCCGTCAATGCTGCTGCGAAGTTCCACTCTTATCTTGAGAGGCAACAAAGGGACATGCTTTTGGCATATATCAAATAACTCCAACTAAACAACACGGACACCCACTGCCATCCTTGTAATGAGTGAATGAATGAATGAATGAATGAATGAATGAATGAATGAATGAATGAATGAATGAATGAATGAATGAATGAGTGGAGGCGAGCGGGGGAGGCAGAGGCGAGAGAGATATGGAGAGAGGGAGAGAGAGAGGAAATGGAGAGGATAGATAGAAAGAGAGAGAGAGAGACGAGAGAGAGAGAGAGAGAGAGAGAGAGAGAGAGAGAGAGAGAGAGAGCGAGAGAGAGAGAGAGAGAGAGAGAGAGAGAATAGAGAAGAGGCCATCAATATTTCCACGGTGCCAGAGTGCACATTAGCTTCAGTAATACTGCATGGCCATACTGATATGGTGGGAACTATGGGGTTAGTGTGGTTTTAAATGATGCCACTGTCAGAACCACTGGGGCCTAAATAGAATCCCATTAGCATTATCTCCTCAATGAGAGAATATAGGCCTGGAGGTGGATCGCATGCAAACACAACACAACACAGTGCAACACAAGACAACACAACACAGTGCAACACAACACAACACAACACAGTGCAACACAACACAACACAGTGCAACACAAAACAACACAACACAACACAGTGCAACACAACACAACACAGTGCAACACAACACAGTGCAACACAACACAGTGCAACACAACACAACACAGTGCAACACAACACAACACAGTGCAACACAACACAACACAACACAAACACAGTGCAACACAACACAGTGCAACACAACACAACACAACACAGTGCAACACAACACAACACAGTGCAACACAACACAACACAACACAACACAGTGCAACACAACACAGTGCAACACAACACACACAACACAGTGCAACACAACACAGTGCAACATAACCACAACACAGTGCAACACAACACAACACAGTGCAACACAACACAACACAGTGCAACACAACACAACACAACACAGTGCAACACAACACAACACAACACAGTGCAACACAACACAGTGCAACACAACACAGTGCAACACAACACAGTGCAACACAACACAACACAACACAGTGCAACACAACACAACACAGTGCAAAACAACACAACACAACACAGTGCAACACAACACAGTGCAACACAACACAACACAGTGCAACACAACACAACACAACACAGTGCAACACAACACAACACAGTGCAACACAACACAACACAACACAACACAGTGCAACACAACACAACACAGTGCAACACAACACAACACAGTGCAACACAACACAGTGCAACACAACACAACACAACACAGTGCAACACAACACAACACCAGTGCAACACAACACAACACAACACAGTGCAACACAACACAGTGCAACACAACACAACACAACACAGTGCAACACAACACAACACAGTGCAACACAACACAGTGCAACACAACACAACACAGTGCAACACAACACAGTGCAACACAACACAGTGCAACACAACACAACACAGTGCAACACAACACAACACAGTGCAACACAACACAACACAACACAACACAGTGCAACACACAACACAGTGCAACACAACACAACACAACACAGTGCAACACAACACAACACAGTGCAACACAACACAACACAACACAACACAGTGCAACACAACACAGTGCAAACACAACACAACACAACACAGTGCAACACAACACAGTGCAACAAACACAACACAGTGCAACACAACACAACACAGTGCAACACAACACAACACAGTGCAACACAACACAAACAACACAGTGCAACACAACACAACACAACACAGTGCAACACAACACAGTGCAACACAACACAGTGCAACACAACACAGTGCAACACAACACAACACAACACAGTGCAACACAACACAACACAGTGCAAAACAACACAACACAACACAGTGCAACACAACACAGTGCAACACAACACAACACAGTGCAACACAACACAACACAACACAGTGCAACACAACACAACACAGTGCAACACAACACAACACAACACAACACAGTGCAACACAACACAACACAGTGCAACACAACACAACACAGTGCAACACAACACAGTGCAACACAACACAACACAACACAGTGCAACACAACACAACACAGTGCAACACAACACAACACAACACAGTGCAACACAGACAACAGTGCAACACAACACAACAAGACACAGGTGCAACACACACAACACAGTGCAACACAACACAGTGCTACACGAACACAGAGACACAGTGCAACACAGACACAGTGGCAACACATACAGCAGACACTACACAGGTGCAACACAACACAACACTAGTGGTCAACACAACACAACACAGTGCAACACAACACAGTGCAACACAACAAAAAGTTTTATTTTTTTTTCGCGAGGCTCCCCTCCCCGCGAGGGCCCTGTGCGACCGCACTGCTCGCACGGCCCCTTGAACGGCCCTGACCGTTGGCCGTATTGTACACGTACCAGTACA
>NC_140169.1:144957331-145171427 GCF_963971535.1 Notolepis coatsorum | reverse complement strand
TAGAGAAGAGGCCATCTCAATAATTCCACGGTGCCAAGAGTGCACATTAGCTTCAGTAATACTGCATGGCATACTGATATGGTGGGAACTATGGGGTTAGTGTGGTTTTAAATGATGCCACTGTCAGAACCACTGGGGCCTAAATAGAATCCCATTAGCATTATCTCCTCAATGAGAGAATATAGGCCTGGAGGTGGATCGCATGCAACACAACACAACACAGTGCAACACAAGACAACACAACACAGTGCAACACAACACAACACAACACAGTGCAACACAACACAACACAGTGCAACACAAAACAACACAACACAACACAGTGCAACACAACACAACACAGTGCAACACAACACAGTGCAACACAACACAGTGCAACACAACACAACACAGTGCAACACAACACAACACAGTGCAACACAACACAACACAACACAACACAGTGCAACACAACACAGTGCAACACAACACAACACAACACAGTGCAACACAACACAACACAGTGCAACACAACACAACACAACACAACACAGTGCAACACAACACAGTGCAACACAACACAACACAACACAGTGCAACACAACACAGTGCAACATAACACAACACAGTGCAACACAACACAACACAGTGCAACACAACACAACACAGTGCAACACAACACAACACAACACAGTGCAACACAACACAACACAACACAGTGCAACACAACACAGTGCAACACAACACAGTGCAACACAACACAGTGCAACACAACACAACACAACACAGTGCAACACAACACAACACAGTGCAAACAACACAACACAACACAGTGCAACACAACACAGTGCAACACAACACAACACAGTGCAACACAACACAACACAACACAGTGCAACACAACACAACACAGTGCAACACAACACAACACAACACAACACAGTGCAACACAACACAACACAGTGCAACACAACACAACACAGTGCAACACAACACAGTGCAACACAACACAACACAACACAGTGCAACACAACACAACACAGTGCAACACAACACAACACAACACAGTGCAACACAACACAGTGCAACACAACACAACACAACACAGTGCAACACAACACAACACAGTGCAACACAACACAGTGCAACACAACACAACACAGTGCAACACAACACAGTGCAACACAACACAGTGCAACACAACACAACACAGTGCAACACAACACAACACAGTGCAACACAACACAACACAACACAACACAGTGCAACACAACACAGTGCAACACAACACAACACAACACAGTGCAACACAACACAACACAGTGCAACACAACACAACACAACACAACACAGTGCAACACAACACAGTGCAACACAACACAACACAACACAGTGCAACACAACACAGTGCAACATAACACAACACAGTGCAACACAACACAACACAGTGCAACACAACACAACACAGTGCAACACAACACAACACAACACAGTGCAACACAACACAACACAACACAGTGCAACACAACACAGTGCAACACAACACAGTGCAACACAACACAGTGCAACACAACACAACACAACACAGTGCAACACAACACAACACAGTGCAAAACAACACAACACAACACAGTGCAACACAACACAGTGCAACACAACACAACACAGTGCAACACAACACAACACAACACAGTGCAACACAACACAACACAGTGCAACACAACACAACACAACACAACACAGTGCAACACAACACAACACAGTGCAACACAACACAACACAGTGCAACACAACACAGTGCAACACAACACAACACAACACAGTGCAACACAACACAACACAGTGCAACACAACACAACACAACACAGTGCAACACAACACAGTGCAACACAACACAACACAACACAGTGCAACACAACACAACACAGTGCAACACAACACAGTGCAACACAACACAACACAGTGCAACACAACACAGTGCAACACAACACAACACAACACAGTGCAACACAACACAACACAGTGCAACACAACACAACACAGTGCAACACAACACAGTGCAACACAACAAAAAGTTTTATTTTTTTTCGCGAGGCTCCCCTCCCCGCGAGGCCCTGTGCGACCGCACTGCTCGCACGCCCCTTGAGACGGCCCTGACCGTACCGTATTGTACACGTACCAGTACATACAAATCGTACAAGTACCCTTTAAGTTATGAAGTTATAAGCATTACCAAGAAAGAAAGAAAGAAAGAAAGAAAGAAAGAAAGAAAGAAAGAAAGAAAGAAAGAAAGAAAGAAAGAAAGAAAGAAAGAAAGAAAGAAAGAAAGAAAGAAAGAAAGAAAGAAAGAAAGAAAGAAAGAAAGAAAGAAAGAATACCTAAGTTGTTTGTTATTTTCTTTGAGTTTTGCCTATTTCTTTTGAATATTGTAAAGGCCTATTTTCTTTGTTGCATGTGCAAAAGTTTGTTACTTTATTTTGAGCAAACACATCGCAACATCATCGAAACCATCGGAGGCCAAGCAACACTTCAAACTGTGAGTAAAGGAAAGAAATTAGTTAGAACTGTCTGTTTAAGGCGTCTAGTGGCTTGATGGAAAGACAATGGAAGGAAGCCATGCCACTTAAGTTGTAACCAAGTTGATAAATGGAGTTATTATTGCAGACATCTTGAATGCAGGATTGGATTACGGTAGAATTACGGATCGGGTTACGGAAGGGAAATAAAACCCTTTTTGTCCCGTATTTTGTCTTTAACGTGTGTCAAATCACTAAAAAGTCAGTCTGTAGGAGTAGGCTAAAGCTTAGTCAAAATAGGTAAAAGGTAATTGGTAGTCTTAGAAGTTATTAATCTGTTCTTGAAAGACTATATAATCTTTCTTGCATTTTTTAGGGGGGGGGGTCTTTCAGGGGGTAAAAGAAAAGAAAACCAAAACAAACTTGTGATTTTTTTTTCTCTAGCACACACTGACCTACAGTAGGAGGACCGTATTTCCTGAAGTTTGGATAATAATTTACTATCTCTTTAGAATGAGGTAAACTCTGCTCAGACTGGGAGCCCTGTGTGTGATCCGGTTGAGGTGAAAGGAGAGGCTGGTTTAAGGGTGATGGAGAGGACGCAGAGGCAGATTTAGTGTCAGACGGAGACTAGGGAACGGCCCGTGCTCTCCCCAGTGACAAGGCAGCACCGGTAAATAAAGCATCGCCGCCATCCCACCAAGTGATTTACTATTTATCAAAACAGCAGAGGCGCCAAGCAGACAACCCAGAGATATCCAGGAAAACAACAAACCCCAAAGATAGCCTCTCTCTCCGTCTCTCCTTCTCTCTCCTTCTCTCTCTCTCTCTGTCTCTCCCTCTCCCTCTCTCTCTCCTTCTCTCTCTCCGTCTCTCCTTCTCTCTCTCCCCCTCTCTCTCTCTCTCTCTCTCTCTGTCGTCTTCTCTAATCGCCGTCTGTCTCTAAATCTGCGTATGATTTATTACTGGTTCCAGTGTGGTGATGCGCATTGCCTTCAATAGAAAATTTTACACAATAAACAGCTGATTGAGTTTGAGGACAACATGGAGGAGGAGGAAGAGGAGGTGGTGTTGTTGTAGGGAGGAAGAGGAGGTGTTGTTGTAGGGAGGAAGAGGTGTTGTTGTAGGGAGGAAGAGGAGGTGGTGTTGTAGGGAGGAAGAGGTGTTGTTGTGGGGAGGAAGAGGAGGTGTTGTTGTAGGGAGGAAGAGGTGTTGTTGTAGGGAGGAAGAGGTGTTGTTGTAGGGAGGAAGAGGAGGTGGTGTTGTAGGGAGGAAGAGGTGTTGTTGTAGGGAGGAAGAGGTGTTGTTGTAGGGAGGAAGAGGAGGTGGTGTTGTAGGGAGGAAGAGGTGTTGTTGTAGGGAGGAAGAGGTGTTGTTGTAGGGAGGAAGAGGAGGTGGTGTTGTAGGGAGGAAGAGGTGTTGTTGTAGGGAGGAAGAGGTGTTGTTGTAGGGAGGAAGAGGAGGTGGTGTTGTAGGGAGGAAGAGGTGTTGTTGTAGGGAGGAAGAGGAGGTGTTGTTGTAGGGAGGAAGAGGAGGTGTTGTTGTAGGGAGGAAGAGGTGTTGTTGTAGGGAGGAAGAGGAGGTGGTGTTGTAGGGAGGAAGAGGTGTTGTTGTAGGGAGGAAGAGGTGTTGTTGTGGGGAGGAAGAGGAGGTGTTGTTGTAGGGAGGAAGAGGAGGTGGTGTTGTAGGGAGGAGGAGGAGGTGGTGTTGTAGGGAGGAAGAGGTGTTGTTGTAGGGAGGAAGAGGTGTTGTTGTGGGGAGGAAGAGGAGGTGTTGTTGTAGGGAGGAAGAGGAGGTGTTGTTGTAGGGAGGAAGAGGTGTTGTTGTGGGGAGGAAGAGGAGGTGTTGTTGTAGGGAGGAAGAGGTGTTGTTGTAGGGAGGAAGAGGTGTTGTTGTAGGGAGGAAGAGGAGGTGTTGTTGTAGGGAGGAAGAGGAGGTGGTGTTGTAGGGAGGAAGAGGTGTTGTTGTAGGGAGGAAGAGGAGGTGGTGTTGTAGGGAGGAAGAGGTGTTGTTGTGGGAGGATGAGGAGGTGTTGTTGTAGGGAGGAAGAGGTGTTGTTGTAGGGAGGAAGAGGAGGTGTTGTTGTAGGGAGGAAGAGGAGGTGGTGTTATAGGGAGGAAGAGGAGGTGTTGTTGTAAGGAGGAAGAGGAGGTGGTGTTGTAGGGAGGAAGAGGAGGTGTTGTTGTTGTAGGGAGGAAGAGGAGGTGTTGTTGTAGGGAGGAAGAGGAGGTGTTGTTGTTGTAGGGAGGAAGAGGAGGTGTTGTTGTAGGGAGGAAGAGGAGGTGTTGTTGTAGGGAGGAAGAGGAGGTGTTGTTGTAGGGAGGAAGAGGAGGTGTTGTTGTAGGGAGGAAGAGGAGGTGGTGTTGTAGGGAGGAAGAGGAGGTGTTGTTGTAGGGAGGAAGAGGAGGTGGTGTTGTAGGGAGGAAGAGGTGTTGTTGTAGGGAGGAAGAGGAGGTGTTGTTGTAGGGAGGAAGAGGAGGTGGTGTTGTAGGGAGGAAGAGGAGGTGTTGTTGTAGGGAGGAAGAGGAGGTGTTGTTGTAGGGAGGAAGAGGAGGTGTTGTTGTAGGGAGGAAGAGGAGGTGGTGTTGTAGGGAGGAAGAGGAGGTGGTGTTGTAGGGAGGAAGAGGAGGTGTTGTTGTAGGGAGGAAGAGGAGGTGGTGTTGTAGGGAGGAAGAGGAGGTGTTGTTGTAGGGAGGAAGAGGAGGTGGTGTTGTAGGGAGGAAGAGGAGGTGGTGTTGTAGGGAGGAAGAGGAGGGTGTTGTTGTAGGGAGGAAGAGGAGGTGTTGTTGTAGGGAGGAAGAGGAGGTGTTGTTGTAGGGAGGAAGAGGATGTGTTGTTGTAGGGAGGAAGAGGAGGTGGTGTTGTAGGGAGGAAGAGGATGTGTTGTTGTAGGGAGTAGGAGGAGGTGTTGTTGTAGGGAGGAAGAGGAGGTGGTGTTGTAGGGAGGAAGAGGAGGTGTTGTTGTAGGGAGGAAGAGGAGGTGTTGTTGTAGGGAGGAAGAGGAGGTGTTGTTGTAGGGAGGAAGAGGAGGTGTTGTTGTAGGGAGGAAGAGGATGTGTTGTTGTAGGGAGGAAGAGGAGGTGTTGTTGTAGGGAGGAAGAGGAGGTGTTGTTGTAGGGAGGAAGAGGAGGTGTTGTTGTAGGGAGGAAGAGGAGGTGTTGTTGTAGGGAGGAAGAGGAGGTGTTGTTGTAGGGAGGAAGAGGAGGTGTTGTTGTAGGGAGGAAGAGGATGTGTTGTTGTAGGGAGGAAGAGGAGGTGGTGTTGTAGGGAGGAAGAGGATGTGTTGTTGTAGGGAGTAGGAGGAGGTGTTGTTGTAGGGAGGAAGAGGAGGTGGTGTTGGAGGAAGAGGAGGTGGTGTTGTAGGGAGGAAGAGGTGTTGTTGTAGGGAGGAAGAGGAGGTGTTGTTGTAGGGAGGAAGAGGAGGTGTTGTTGTAGGGAGGAAGAGGAGGTGTTGTTGTAGGGAGGAAGAGGAGGTGGTGTTGTAGGGAGGAAGAGGAGGTGTTGTTGTAGGGAGGAAGAGGAGGTGGTGTTGTAGGGAGGAAGAGGAGGTGTTGTTGTAGGGAGGAAGAGGAGGTGTTGTTGTAGGGAGGAAGAGGAGGTGTTGTTGTAGGGAGGAAGAGGAGGTGGTGTTGTAGGGAGGAAGAGGAGGTGTTGTTGTAGGGAGGAAGAGGAGGTGGTGTTGTAGGGAGGAAGAGGTGTTGTTGTAGGGAGGAAGAGGAGGTGTTGTTGTAGGGAGGAAGAGGAGGTGGTGTTGTAGGGAGGAAGAGGTGTTGTTGTAGGGAGGAAGAGGAGGTGGTGTTGTAGGGAGGAAGAGGAGGTGGTGTTGTAGGGAGGAAGAGGAGGTGGTGTTGTAGGGAGGAAGAGGAGGTGGTGTTGTAGGGAGGAAGAGGAGGTGGTGTTGTAGGGAGGAAGAGGAGGTGGTGTTGTAGGGAGGAAGAGGAGGTGGTGTTGTAGGGAGGAAGAGGAGGTGTTGTTGTAGGGAGGAAGAGGAGGTGTTGTTGTAGGGAGGAAGAGGAGGTGTTGTTGTAGGGAGGAAGAAGAGGGTGTTGTTGTAGGGAGGAAGAGGAGGTGGTGTTGTAGGGAGGAAGAGGAGGGTGTTGTTGTAGGGAGGAAGAGGAGGTGGTGTTGTAGGGAGGAAGAGGTGTTGTTGTAGGGAGGAAGAGGAGGTGGTGTTGTAGGGAGGAAGAGGAGGTGTTGTTGTAGGGAGGAAGAGGAGGTGGTGTTGTAGGGAGGAAGAGGAGGTGGTGTTGTAGGGAGGAAGAGGAGGGTGTTGTTGTAGGGAGGAAGAGGAGGTGTTGTTGTAGGGAGGAAGAGGAGGTGTTGTTGTAGGGAGGAAGAGGAGGTGTTGTTGTAGGGAGGAAGAGGAGGTGGTGTTGTAGGGAGGAAGAGGATGTGTTGTTGTAGGGAGTAGGAGGAGGTGTTGTTGTAGGGAGGAAGAGGAGGTGGTGTTGTAGGGAGGAAGAGGAGGTGTTGTTGTAGGGAGGAAGAGGAGGTGTTGTTGTAGGGAGGAAGAGGAGGTGTTGTTGTAGGGAGGAAGAGGAGGTGTTGTTGTAGGGAGGAAGAGGAGGTGGTGTTGTAGGGAGGAAGAGGAGGTGTTGTTGTAGGGAGGAAGAGGAGGTGTTGTTGTAGGGAGGAAGAGGAGGTGTTGTTGTAGGGAGGAAGAAGAGGGTGTTGTTGTAGGGAGGAAGAGGAGGTGGTGTTGTAGGGAGGAAGAGGAGGGTGTTGTTGTAGGGAGGAAGAGGAGGTGGTGTTGTAGGGAGGAAGAGGTGTTGTTGTAGGGAGGAAGAGGAGGTGGTGTTGTAGGGAGGAAGAGGAGGTGTTGTTGTAGGGAGGAAGAGGAGGTGGTGTTGTAGGGAGGAAGAGGAGGTGGTGTTGTAGGGAGGAAGAGGAGGTGTTGTTGTAGGGAGGAAGAGGAGGTGTTGTTGTAGGGAGGAAGAGGAGGTGTTGTTGTAGGGAGGAAGAGGAGGTGTTGTTGTAGGGAGGAGGAGGAGGTGGTGTTGTAGGGAGGAAGAGGAGGTGTTGTTGTAGGGAGGAAGAGGAGGTGGTGTTGTAGGGAGGAAGAGGAGGTGTTGTTGTAGGGAGGAAGAGGAGGTGTTGTTGTAGGGAGGAAGAGGAGGTGGTGTTGTAGGGAGGAAGAGGTGTTGTTGTTGTAGGGAGGAAGAGGAGGTGTTGTTGTAGGGAGGAAGAAGAGGTGTTGTTGTAGGGAGGAAGAGGAGGTGGTGTTGTAGGGAGGAAGAGGAGGTGTTGTTGTAGGGAGGAAGAGGAGGTGGTGTTGTAGGGAGGAAGAGGTGTTGTTGTTGTAGGGAGGAAGAGGAGGTGGTGTTGTAGGGAGGAAGAGGAGGTGTTGTTGTAGGGAGGAAGAGGAGGTGTTGTTGTAGGGAGGAAGAGGAGGTGGTGTTGTAGGGAGGAAGAGGAGGTGTTGTTGTAGGGAGGAAGAGGAGGTGTTGTTGTAGGGAGGAAGAGGTGTTGTTGTAGGGAGGAAGAGGAGGTGGTGTTGTAGGGAGGAAGAGGAGGTGGTGTTGTAGGGAGGAAGAGGAGGTGGTGTTGTAGGGAGGAGGAGGAGGTGGTGTTGTAGGGAGGAAGAGGTGTTGTTGTTGTAGGGAGGAAGAGGAGGTGTTGTTGTAGGGAGGAGGAGGAGGTGGTGTTGTAGGGAGTAGGAGGGGGTGGTGTTGGAGGAGGAGGAGGTGGTGTTGTTTGGAGGAGGAGGAGGAGGAAAACGAGAACAAACAGTTGTTTAGTCTGCATGGATCTAATTTGGATGCAGTAGTATTTTGTTCGGCTCTCCTTTTCGTTCTGTTTTATGCTAATGTTACAATTAAACCGTTCCTCTCAACAGGATCAGCTGTACTGAAACAACAGGGGGTAATAAACTCTATCAGAGGAGTTTTTGTTAGGGGCGAGCTCCTGTGGTTCCTGTGTCATCTTTGGAATATGATTTACAGAATTTCACACTGATGTGATTTCATGTGAAACTTGAGCAAGGCACTTAGTGTAACCCCTAACTGCTCCCGATGAGCAGGTTGGCACCTCGCACGGTCGCCTCTGCCGTCGGTGTGTGAATGTGTGAGTGAATGGGTAAAATGTGAGGAACCAATTGTAAAGTCCACAGGAAGTCCTTCATTCCGACAGCCATCAGACTTTACAATGCATCACTGTGCCTCACTGCATCACTGAGCACAGAGTGACAGTTACCATCTTCCTTGGACTCTTACTTTTTAAACAACACTGTGCAATATTACACTTACTGTAGACTTCTGTATATTTTTACTGTATTTTTTTTACTGTATATTTTATTCTATTCTTATTCTTAGGCCATTTGTTTTGTTATTCTTATTCGTGACTTGTTTCGTCTAAAATGTTTAATGTGAGCGATTTGTAGTGTCAAATTTCCCTCGGGAGAATAAAAGTATTTCTATTCTATTCTATTCTATTCTATTCTATTAAAGGTATATAAATGCAGTCCATTACCACTTACCATTTACATGTAGTTCCTGTCAAGGTATTATGATCCCCCGTGGTGATTATGTGATGACAAAGTCTTAACATGTGATACCGGAACAATCACAGATCATGGTAAATGGCAACTTTGCTGAAAACACAATGCTGATTTAATTTGGACACGATCTCACACCCTCACACGGTCCCTGTCGCTATAGAGTTTAATTGAGCTGCAATCACCACGACACACAGATTCAGCGTCCTCCAGTGACATCACTGGAGAGACCATCATCGCAAACTCGTTCACTCTCGGTAACTCGGTCAAACTAAATGGAATGTGTGCAAAACGGTGCCTACGGTTTTCAGATGTGTGTGACATTATGTGCATGATAAATCAATGTCGTTTTTAATCGGATCACACACGGAGAACTCGATATCATGAAAGATCTTTTGACGTTTTCAAATGTCAGATGCTTTCCTGTGAGGGGCGGGTCTTAGCGGCTCGCTGCGCTGCTGGGACACTGGGACACTGGGACGGGCCATAAACAAGGCTCACTTTAACTATTTCACTACCACACTACAGAAGGTTAACCCTTTACTATCACACTACAGACGGTCCGTCTGTAGTGTGATAGTAAACGGTTAACCTTCTGTAGTGTGGTAGTGAAAGGGTGAACCCTTTGTCGTGTGACAGTGAATTATTATTATTATTATTACTGTACATTCTCAGCTGAAGATGAAGACTATTTTTATTATCAATGTACACAAGGCAATTTAAATTTATCTTTTTTGCATATCCCTCCTAGTTACACATACACACAGTCCTCATATCCCTCCTAGTTACACACAGTCCTCCTTTCCCCTCCTAGTTACACACACACAGTCCTCATATCCCTCCTAGTTACACACACACAGTCCTCATATCCCTCCTAGTTACACATACACACAGTTCTCCTCATATCCCTCCTAGTTACACATTACACACAGTCCTCATATCCCTCCTAGTTACACATACACACAGTCCTCATATCCCTCCTAGTTACACACAGTCCTCATATCCCTCCTAGTTACATACACACAGTCCTCATATCCCTCCTAGTTACACACAGTACTCATATCCCTCCTAGTTACACACAGTACTCATATCCCTCCTAGTTACACACACACAGTCCTCATATCCCTCCTAGTTACACACACACAGTCCTCATATCCCTCCTAGTTACACATACACACAGTCTTCATATCCCTCCTAGTTACACACACACAGTCATCATATCCCTCCTAGTTACACACACACAGTCCTCATATCCCTCCTAGTTACATACACACAGTCCTCATATCCCTCCTAGTTACACACACACAGTCCTCATATCCCTCCTAGTTACACATACACACAGTCTTCATATCCCTCCTCACAGACATCAAAACATGGATGCAAAATAACTTTCTTAAACTAAACTGCAATAAATCAGAAATCATCATTATCGGTCCAAAATCCCTCACCAGCCACACCCAGGATTTCACCCTAAATATTGATGGTACCATTGTCACCCCCTCCACTCACGTCCGTAACCTTGGCATCATCCTGGACTCCACCCTTTCTTTCCTCCGCCATGTGAACCACATAACCAAATCGGCCTTCTACCACCTCCGGAACATTGCTCGTCTCCGCCCCTCCCTATCACTCTCCGCTGCTGAAACACTGGTTCATGCATTCATATCATCAAGACTAGATTACTGCAACAGCATCCTCTACGGCTCACCAAACACTATCCTCAATAAACTCCAATATGTCCAAAACTCTGCTGCCCGCATGCTCACCTCCACCCGTCGCTCTGATCACATCACCCCTGTCCTCCACGACCTCCACTGGCCTCCAATCAAATACAGGATACATTTTAAAATACTACTCATCACATTTAAAGCCCTCAACAACCTTGCCCCTCCCTACCTGTCCGACCTCCTCCACCGTCACACGCCCACCCGTCGCCTTAGGTCTGCAGATGCCAACCTCCTGACACCTCCCACGACCAGGCTCCGGACCTGGGGCGACAGGGCCTTTGCTGCTGCTGCCCCCTCCCTCTGGAATGCCCTCCCCAGCCATATCCGTGATGCAAACACCCTGACATCTTTTAAATCAGCCCTCAAAACTCACCTTTTCAATCTTGCTTTTGACCTCTAATTCTGTCGGTGTTATTTTATTTTTGTCATGTATTATTTTTGTTCTGTTTTTTGTTTTGCCATAGTTTGTCTCTCCTGCCCATGTAAAGCGTCTTTGAGCACCTGGAAAAGCGCTATATAAAATAGATGTATTATTACACACACACAGTCCTCATATCCCTCCTAGTTACACATACACAGTCCTCATATCCCTCCTAGTTACACATTACACACAGTCCTCATATCCCTCCTAGTTACACACAGTCCTCATATCCCTCCTAGTTACATACACACAGTACTCATATCCCTCCTAGTTACACACAGTACTCATATTCCTCCTAGTTACATACACACAGTCCTCATATCCCTCCTAGTTACATACACACAGTCCTCATATCCCTCCTAGTTACACACAGTACTCATATTCCTCCTAGTTACACATACACACAGTCCTCATATCCCTCCTAGTTACACACAGTACTCATATCCCTCCTAGTTACACACAGTCCTCATATCCCTCCTAGTTACACACACACACAGTCCTCATATCCCTCCTAGTTACACATACACACAGTCATCATATCCCTCCTAGTTACACACAGTACTCATATCCCTCCTAGTTACACACAGTACTCATATTCCTCCTAGTTACACACACACAGTCCTCATATCCCTCCTAGTTACACACACACAGTCCTCATATCCCTCCTAGTTACACATACACACAGTTCTCCTCATATCCCTCCTAGTTACACACAGTCCTCATATCCCTCCTAGTTACACACACACAGTCCTCATATCCCTCCTAGTTACACATACACACAGTCTTCATATCCCTCCTAGTTACACACACACAGTCATCATATCCCTCCTAGTTACACACACACAGTCCTCATATCCCTCCTAGTTACATACACACAGTCCTCATATCCCTCCTAGTTACACACACACAGTCCTCATATCCCTTCTAGTTACACACACACAGTCCTCATATCCCTCCTAGTTACACATACACACAGTCTTCATATCCCTCCTAGTTACACACACACAGTCATCATATCCCTCCTAGTTACACACACACAGTCCTCATATCCCTCCTAGTTACACATACACAGTCCTCATATCCCTCCTAGTTACACATTACACACAGTCCTCATATCCCTCCTAGTTACACATACACACAGTCCTCATATCCCTCCTAGTTACACACAGTCCTCATATCCCTCCTAGTTACACACAGTACTCATATCCCTCCTAGTTACACACAGTACTCATATCCCTCCTAGTTACACACAGTCCTCATATCCCTCCTAGTTACATACACACAGTCCTCATATCCCTCCTAGTTACACACAGTCCTCATATTCCTCCTAGTTACACATACACACAGTCCTCATATCCCTCCTAGTTACACACAGTCCTCATATCCCTCCTAGTTACACACAGTCCTCATATCCCTCCTAGTTACACACAGTCCTCATATCCCTCCTAGTTACACACAGTCCTCATATCCCTCCTAGTTACACACAGTCCTCATATCCCTCCTAGTTACACACAGTCCTCATATCCCTCCTAGTTACACACACACACAGTCCGACATTTCATCAGAGAGGTCAGAGAGCGCAGGGTCGCCTGCAGTGCAGCACTCATGGAGCAGTCTTTTTGGGGTTCAGTGCCTTGCTTATTAAGGGCACTTGGGCAGGACGGTGTGGGAACCGTAGATGGAACACACCACCCACCTCTCTGCCTCTCTAGGCCGCCCTGGTACTGCCGTAGCATGTTGATGATGACCATGTCGTCGTGGAGAATCTGTGCATGTTTGGTGCACGAGAGGGTGATGGGCTACGAAGGCATTATTTGAATGAAGATCCCAGGTGGCAATTGTGCTGACGAGCATAAATCACGTTGGTCTCTTCGAATTCCAGTTTAACAGCGACTGAGCTATAAAAGGCAGGAAGTCATATACAGTATGTCCTCTATATATAAGACAAGGACACACATAAACAACAACAGTATGGACAGTAAAGAGGCAGCAGTGGCCTGAAGGCCTCGGAGGAGGAGGAGAAGGAGGAGGAGGAGGAGGAGGAGGAGGAGGAGGAGGAGGAGGAGGAGGAGGAGGAGGAGGAGGAGGAGACGTTGCTACTTGCTTCCCAATGTCATGGAGGAATCCATGTTTTTTTTTCTTTTCTTTTTTAACAAATTTTTTTTTTTACATTACACACAAACAGTAACAGTAGAAATCCACTATAAATCACAGGACTATTACCGAAATAATACTAACAATAATGGCAGCCCAGTTTTTAAATCAAAATAGATGTAGATAAAAAATATACATAAATGAATTACAATACAATACAATACATATACTATGCTCTTGCTCGCTCTTCTCCCCCCCCCCCCCCCCCCCCCCCCCCACAGGACCCCTCTTGGATAGCATCCATTATACCGTTTGACACCAAGGACTAAAAGTTCATATAATGCTTTATCCTCTCCACCACATCTAACCAGATTGCTATGCTGGAATCCATGTTTGAGTGTTTTTATGATGACCTATCATGGTCTTCTAGAGCCTCATGGCCAATGAAGTAATATACATTCTCAGAAATATTACAATAGCATCATTGGAAGCCGTCTTGCAGTAGGTGTACTGAAAGTAAAGCACCACGATACACAAGGAAGCCATCTTACAGTAGGTGTACTGAAAGTAAAGCACCACGATACACAAGGAAGCCATCTTGCAGTAGGTGTGCTGAAGGGAAAGTACCACGATACACAAGGAAGCCATCTTACAGTAGGTGTACTGAAGGGAAAGTACCACAATACACAAGGAAGCCATCTTACAGTAGGTGTGCTGAAGGGAAAGTACCACGATACACAAGGAAGCCATCTTACAGTAGGTGTGCTGAAGGGAAAGTACCACGATACACAAGGAAGCCATCTTACAGTAGGTGTACTGAAGGGAAAGTACCACGATACACAAGGAAGCCATCTTACAGTAGGTGTACTGAAGGGAAAGTACCACAATACACAAGGACGCCATCTTACAGTAGGTGTCCTGAAGGGAAAGTACCACGATACACAAGGAAGCCATCTTACAGTAGGTGTACTGAAGGGAAAGTACCATGATAAACAAGGAAGCCATCTTACAGTAGGTGTACTGAAAGTAAAGCACCACGATACACAAGGAAGCCATCTTACAGTAGGTGTACTGAAGGGAAAGTACCACGATACACAAGGAAGCCATCTTACAGTAGGTGTATTGAAGGGAAAGTATCACGATAAACAAGGAAGCCATCTTACAGTAGGTGTACTGAAGGGAAAGTACCACGATACACAAGGAAGCCATCTTACAGTAGGTGTATTGAAGGGAAAGTACCACGATACACAAGGAAGCCATCTTACAGTAGGTGTCCTGAAAGGAAAGTATCACGATACACAAGGAAGCCATCTTACAGTAGGTGTCCTGAAGGGAAATTACCACAATACACAAGGAAGCCATCTTACAGTAGGTGTCCTGAAGGGAAAGTACCACGATACACAAGGAAGCCATCTTACAGTAGGTGTACTGAAGGGAAAGTACCACGATACACAAGGAAGCCATCTTACAGTAGGTGTCCTGAAGGGAAATTACCACAATACACAAGGAAGCCATCTTACAGTAGGTGTCCTGAAGGGAAAGTACCACGATACACAAGGAAGCCATCTTACAGTAGGTGTACTGAAGGGAAAGTACCACGATACACAAGGAAGCCATCTTACAGTAGGTGTACTGAAAGGAAAGTACCACAATACACAAGGAAGCCATCTTACAGTAGGTGTACTGAAAGGAAAGTACCATGATACTATCCATTCAAGTTCTGTGTCTTTTGGGTTTTGCTACCTTTTTGACCCTGCTGCTGCCAGACAGTATTTACTTAATCTCAAGTATCTAAATCATGTTGGTCTCTTGTGGAAGAAGTGTGTTTCAACAGTGACTAGTGTGCTATAAAAGGCAGAAGGTCATATGTCCTCTATATAGGACAAGGACAAACATAAACAACAGCATGAACAGTAAAGAGGCAGCAGTGGCCTGCAGGGCTTGTCATCGGAAGTTTGCCATATAAAAGGCAGGAAGTCATATACAGTATGTCCTCTATATATAAGACAAGGACACACATAAACAACAACAGTATGGACAGTAAAGAGGCAGCAGTGGCCTGAAGGCCTCGGAGGAGGAGGAGAAGGAGGAGGAGGAGGAGGAGGAGGAGGAGGAGGAGGAGGAGGAGGAGGAGGAGGAGGAGGAGGAGGAGACGTTGCTACTTGCTTCCCAATGTCATGGAGGAATCCATGTTTTTTTTTCTTTTCTTTTTTAACAAATTTTTTTTTTTTTACATTACACACAAACAGTAACAGTAGAAATCCACTATAAATCACAGGACTATTACCGAAATAATACTAACAATAATGGCAGCCCAGTTTTTAAATCAAAATAGATGTAGATAAAAAATATACATAAATGAATTACAATACAATACAATACATATACTATGCTCTTGCTCGCTCTTCTCCCCCCCCCCCCCCCCCCCCCCCCCCCCCCCCCACAGGACCCCTCTTGGATAGCATCCATTATACCGTTTGACACCAAGGACTAAAAGTTCATATAATGCTTTATCCTCTCCACCACATCTAACCAGATTGCTATGCTGGAATCCATGTTTGAGTGTTTTTATGATGACCTATCATGGTCTTCTAGAGCCTCATGGCCAATGAAGTAATATACATTCTCAGAAATATTACAATAGCATCATTGGAAGCCGTCTTGCAGTAGGTGTACTGAAAGTAAAGCACCACGATACACAAGGAAGCCATCTTACAGTAGGTGTACTGAAAGTAAAGCACCACGATACACAAGGAAGCCATCTTGCAGTAGGTGTGCTGAAGGGAAAGTACCACGATACACAAGGAAGCCATCTTACAGTAGGTGTACTGAAGGGAAAGTACCACAATACACAAGGAAGCCATCTTACAGTAGGTGTGCTGAAGGGAAAGTACCACGATACACAAGGAAGCCATCTTACAGTAGGTGTGCTGAAGGGAAAGTACCACGATACACAAGGAAGCCATCTTACAGTAGGTGTACTGAAGGGAAAGTACCACGATACACAAGGAAGCCATCTTACAGTAGGTGTACTGAAGGGAAAGTACCACAATACACAAGGACGCCATCTTACAGTAGGTGTCCTGAAGGGAAAGTACCACGATACACAAGGAAGCCATCTTACAGTAGGTGTACTGAAGGGAAAGTACCATGATAAACAAGGAAGCCATCTTACAGTAGGTGTACTGAAAGTAAAGCACCACGATACACAAGGAAGCCATCTTACAGTAGGTGTACTGAAGGGAAAGTACCACGATACACAAGGAAGCCATCTTACAGTAGGTGTATTGAAGGGAAAGTATCACGATAAACAAGGAAGCCATCTTACAGTAGGTGTACTGAAGGGAAAGTACCACGATACACAAGGAAGCCATCTTACAGTAGGTGTATTGAAGGGAAAGTACCACGATACACAAGGAAGCCATCTTACAGTAGGTGTCCTGAAAGGAAAGTATCACGATACACAAGGAAGCCATCTTACAGTAGGTGTCCTGAAGGGAAATTACCACAATACACAAGGAAGCCATCTTACAGTAGGTGTCCTGAAGGGAAAGTACCACGATACACAAGGAAGCCATCTTACAGTAGGTGTACTGAAGGGAAAGTACCACGATACACAAGGAAGCCATCTTACAGTAGGTGTCCTGAAGGGAAATTACCACAATACACAAGGAAGCCATCTTACAGTAGGTGTCCTGAAGGGAAAGTACCACGATACACAAGGAAGCCATCTTACAGTAGGTGTACTGAAGGGAAAGTACCACGATACACAAGGAAGCCATCTTACAGTAGGTGTACTGAAAGGAAAGTACCACAATACACAAGGAAGCCATCTTACAGTAGGTGTACTGAAAGGAAAGTACCATGATACTATCCATTCAAGTTCTGTGTCTTTTGGGTTTTGCTACCTTTTTGACCCTGCTGCTGCCAGACAGTATTTACTTAATCTCAAGTATCTAAATCATGTTGGTCTCTTGTGGAAGAAGTGTGTTTCAACAGTGACTAGTGTGCTATAAAAGGCAGAAGGTCATATGTCCTCTATATAGGACAAGGACAAACATAAACAACAGCATGAACAGTAAAGAGGCAGCAGTGGCCTGCAGGGCTTGTCATCGGAAGTTTGCCAGTTTGATCCCCGGACCAGCAGGGAATATGGGCAGGTGAATAAATACCTCCCTTAACAGCCATTGTTGAAGTGCCCTTCACTCCTGCAAGGCTGAGGCCCAAGCTTCTGCTCCAGTGGAGATGCTCAATGTATGTATGTATGTATGTATGTATGTATGTATGTATGTATGTATGTATGTATGTATGTATGTATGTATGTATGTATGTATGTATGTATGTATGTATGTATGTATGTATGTATGTATGTATGTATGTATGTATGTATGTATGTATGTATGTATGTATGTATGTATGTATGTATGTATGTATGTATGTATGTATGTATGTATGTATGTATGTATGTATGTATGTATGTATGTGTAGCAGGGTGGATTATCCCTGCTTTGTGGGAACGGTTACTGGCAGTCACAAGGTAGCAGGACGCCGCAGAACTCAGTCTGACTGCACCCTCGTCTTTGGACCTGGAGCGTCAAACTGGAGGCCGGCAGCAGGAGTGGATGGGGCCCAGGATTCACTAACCTGGGAGTGGTACTCTGGTCTTCCTCGCCCCTCCAGGGCGGTCAGCAGTATTTTCCCAACACACTCTCACTTCCCCCAGTACCTCCGTTAGCCCTCCCACACCTGGTGACTGATAGATGAATAACAATGTGTGTTCCCCCCCGCAAGCAGTACCCTCCCTCAATGACTACTAGAGACCTTGAATGACCGAAAGGGGAAAGGGTTAAATAATAATATTACCCGCATAGGAAGGGTTAGGGTTAGACTCAATATTGGACACGCACTCACACAATTCCCGTCTTAGTTCGTTTAGTGTTACTTATACTGGGCAGTGACAAGTATTACTGGCAGTGAGTCAAATGGCATATAATATTATTATTCCTAATTACTAATAATTATAATAATAATATATATTATAAATATAACACGTATACAATAATACCTTTCTCTAAGGCTTTACATATTACGGCAGCATTAATGTACCCCACGAAGAAAAAGGGTTAACTAGACAGGAAATCAATAGGCATGACCATACACGTTATCACACTCAAAGGAAATGAAAAGGTGGGCCCACTTTACCAAACAAAAGTCCTAACTAATGGCGGCATGTAATGTTTATGGGGTACCCCTATGCACTGTGGTTAGCAACCATTATCTTCGCCCGTAGGCCGCGACACACTGTGTAATATACGATAGGATCTTGGTCACCGAAGTGCCAGTGTAATTAGCCAAGATGGCGGCCTCGCCCTCACCACCACTCATCCGGGTGGTAAGATGGCGTCGAACGCTCTCGTCCCAGGAGCTAGCAAGCTGTGGTAGGCAGGGGGGCAGTAGCGGGCTGGAGGCGCGTGCTGGGTGATGGCGACCTCTGCTGGACGAGACGAACTCCCGTGCTAGGCTGCTGACTGCCGGTGCTGACAAGCTGCTGACTGCCGGTGCTGACAAGCTGCTGGTCGACGAGCTGTGTTGGCGCGCGTGATAATCTGGTGGCTACCTTAACTGAAGCTACTCTGTGGGTCTGAGAAGGCCATCCTGCTAGTCGAACATGCAGCAACGCACGGTGCCTCTAACCACCAGTTCTCTTCAGGCAACGCTTGCCGGGGGCACCTCGCTGGAGGGGATAACGTTAGCATTAGCCACTTTAATATACCGCTTACTTCTAGGATAACTCGCTGTATCACTAGGGTTATTCCGTTTGGATATTCAACACGCTACTACGCTTATATTTCTATCATAACCCGAAATATACTTGAGTCCAATTACATTCACCCGTGTGCTTCACTACGGGGCTCCTCAACGACACGTCCGTCCAGGTTCACGTTCAACGCCGAAGAGGCTGGTTCTCTCCACTTCCGTTCAGGTGACTTGCTTCTCCTTGACGCCTCCCTCCTGCGCTCCGCCTGCCACCGCCGCCCCCTGCTGGCACCGCCAACTAGCCCCACAGGAAGAACTGGGTGAATTGAATATGATTCAGTTAGTGTTTATAATCCATATTCCAGTCGGTGAGAGAAGGAGAAACTCGCGTCATTGTTCAGGATAATATCAAGGGAAACTGGTTAACATGTCTTTGTGCACAAAGGGGAGATAAAAGGCCAAGTCAGCACTTCTGAATAATAGTCGAATATTCAGGGTGCTACATATGTATGTATGTATGTATGTATGTATGTATGTATGTATGTATGTATGTATGTATGTATGTATGTATGTATGTATGTATGTATGTATGTATGTATGTATGTATGTATGTATGTATGTATGTATGTATGTATGTAGGGTATGTATGTATATTACTGTACTGTACTGTAC
Organism: Notolepis coatsorum; assembly: GCF_963971535.1. NCBI lineage: Eukaryota > Metazoa > Chordata > Actinopteri > Aulopiformes > Paralepididae > Notolepis > Notolepis coatsorum. The sequence continues at coordinate 145,151,768 of NC_140169.1, read as the reverse complement.
AATACTGTAAAGCTCATTTGAACGTAATAACACTGAATATGACATGGAGGTATCTATATACTCCCATGTTGACATGTGAGTGATATCATCGTTGCTGTCACACATGATCTGATGTATAACTGCTATGGAATCACTGTCAACCACTCCATTCTGATTGACAAACTAAAAGTGATTGGTTTTGATAGTTCATCAGTGAGCTGGATGCAATCCTACCTGGAGGGGAGAGAACAGATGGTGGAGGTAAACGGTACACTACCCCCCCCCCCCCCTCCTAGTGAGCTGTGGTGTTCCACAAGGAAGCATACTAGGACCGCTACTGTTCCTAATTTATGCCAATGACATGTCATCAGCTTGTGACTGCAACTTGTTCCTGTTTGCGGACGACTCAGCCCTGCTGGTCTCTGACAGGGACAAGTTGCAGGTTGAAAAAAAAGCCCTCAGCTCTGAACACGGCAGAATCTGCACCTGGCTCGCTGATAACAAACTATCATTACACCTGGGGAAAACAGAGTCCATTCTCTTTGGATCAAATAAAAAACTCAGCAAGACCGACGGCTTCTCTGTTACAGTGGGTGACAATATTGTCACAAGGAAAGATGAAATTACCTACCTGGGTTCCATCCTAGAGGCAAATCTTTCCTGTGACAAAATGGCAACCAATGTAATCAAAAAAGTCAACGAAACGAACACGATTCTTGTACCAGATCTCCTCTCTGGTAAACAAGAATACCCTGAAGACTCTAACAGGAGCACTCATTCAAGGGTACTACGACTATGCTTGCACATCATGGTACCAAAGCACCTCAAAGGCACTAAAAACAAGATTACAAACATCACAAAACAAACTGGTCAGACTACTGCTTGACCTTACTCCTAAAACCCACCTCACCCCTGCCCACTTTGACAACCTAGGATGGCTTAGAGTAGACGACAGAGTACAGCAACTTGCAATGGGCCTGGTCTACAAGTTTCCTCCCCCTATATATATATTCTCTTTTAGAAACACTGTGTGTAAATAAACACTATACTATACTATACAATACTGTTGTAGCCAATTTAATGATTTTCTGCAGTTACGTTATTGTATGAAGGCACCGTGTCACCATGAAAGTGTTGACCAATTAGCTGGCAGTGGGCACAGGAGGCGGGGCTCAGATGTGCTCAGGAGCAGTCTATATGTATGTGTTCACAGGTGTGCAGCGGGAGGGAATTGGGTAATTATCACAGGGAAGCCACACTGTCTTTTTACCGTGCGCGTTTGTTTTGTTTTCAGTTATATTAAGTCACTTTTTGGGTTTTATTTTGTAGCAATTATCCTGTGTTTAAGTTCCAGTTTAAACACAGAGTTTACCGTACGCTTATATTTGTCCACACTGCAAGTAAGAATAAAAACTCTCAAACGTACTCAAGGAGAAGACATCATTTTATTACCAGCAAGCACCACGCGTTGGAAAGAGCTTCACCCAGTATTCCCTCATTGGCATCTTTTCTTGTTAGGTTGCCCTTACAAATACTGTATATTTGTATATCTTGTATGTCATAAATGTCTGGATGTAACAGTACTGCATATCTGTATGTTGTGTATGTCATAAATGTTATGAATTGAAAATGGGGGACCCTGATGTAAACAAGACGAAAGTCTTTCTCTGGTCTGCATCCCCTTAACAATTGTGTGTATTGAGCCGTACTGTATTGTACCCATTCTGCAATCTGTTAATAACATTTTCAATCAATCAATCAATCAATCAAGGTAAATTAGTGTTGTGTTCATTCATAGTTAAAGACAGTAGAGGTTGAGTACTTTATTATCTAAAGTGTGTAAGTTAAGTAGAGCTATCATTAATTTTAACAAATAAAAAAACACTTACAGCACCTTTAACTGCAGTTCAGATTTCCGGGCCTCCTGCTGTCTGATCTGTGATATTTGGGCTAATAGATGAGATCACGAGGTTAAGGTGCATCCTACTCACCTCACGGTCCAATCAGCTCCGTGTTGACATCACACCTTCTTTAATTACCCCTGGTGTTTTCTGTAGCCGCAGCACACTGCCCCCTGCTGGATTCACTCAGGAAAGCACTCTCCATTCTCACACAGCTAGTTCATCACATGTATTATACACACCGCAAAACGAGGACATAGATGTGGAGCGTTCTTGCACCAGACTGAACTGGTCTGGAAGTGCCGTGCCTGTGAGCCACCACTAGGGGCCGGGTGGACAACCCTGAGTGAGTGAGTGAGTGAGTGAGTGAGTGAGTGAGTGAGTGAGTGAGTGAGTGAGTGAGTGAGTGAGTGAGTGAGTGAGTGAGTGAGTGAGTGAGTGAGTGAGTGAGTGAGTGAGTGAGTGAGTGAGTGAGTGAGTGAGTGAGTGAGTGAGTGAGTGAGTGAGTGAGTGAGTGAGTGAGTGAGTGAGTGAGTGAGTGAGTGAGTGAGTGAGTGAGTGAGTGAGTGAGTGAGTGAGTGAGTGAGTGAGTGAGTGAGTGAGTGGGTGGGTGGGTGGGTGGGTGGGTGAGTGACTGAGTGAGTGAGTGAGTGAGTGAGTGAGTGAGTGAGTGAGTGAGTGAGTGAGTGAGTGAGTGAGTGAGTGAGTGAGTGGGTGGGTGGGTGAGTGAGTGGGTGGGTGGGTGAGTGAGTGAGTGAGTGAGTGAGTGAGTGAGTGAGTGAGTGAGTGAGTGAGTGAGTGAGTGAGTGAGTGAGTGAGTGAGTGAGTGAGTGAGTGAGTGAGTGGGTGGGTGGGTGGGTGGGTGAGTGAGTGAGTGAGTGAGTGAGTGAGTGAGTGAGTGAGTGAGTGAGTGAGTGAGTGAGTGAGTGAGTGAGTGAGTGAGTGAGTGAGTGAGTGAGTGAGTGAGTGAGTGAGTGACATTTAGGCCATAGAGTACTTTACATCTAATAAAACAAGTAAATAATAAGTACAGAATAAAAAAGAAAAAAGTTATTTCTTTGGTGACTACCAGCGTGACTTTCACTATGGTTGTACCCTGGCAAATTATTTATGCAATGTCTATGATACCAGCAACATACATGTATTACTGTACCATGGTAAAACTATAAATACTATCCAGTACCATGATACTGTACCATGGTAAAACTATAAATACTATTCAGCACCATCATACCATGATTTTGTACATGACATGTATTTACAGTAGTCACATCATTATGAATTGAAAATGGGGGACCCTGATGTAAACAAGACGAAAGTCTTTCTCAGGTCTGCATCCCCTTAACAATTGTGTGTATTGAGCCGTACCGTATTGTACCCATTCTGCAATCTGTTAATAAAGTTTTCAATCAATCAATCAAACACTAACACATGACCCTGGTAGAAGGCAACAGTGACATTTATAATTAATGAAGGACAGCAACTTTCAGGTATTGATTGATTGATTGATTGATTGATTGATTGATTGATTGATTGATTGATTGATTGATTAACTTCCAGCTCTGTCCGGCAGAGAGGACAGAGAACCCTTTTCTAATACTATTTACAAACCATCCCCTTCTGAATCGTTGTGTATTTATTCAGTGTTAAATAAAAATAATATGATCATTAGAATAGTAATTGAGTGAAGGAATCAATCCACTCTTCCGTCTGTGTGATTAAAAAGCTCCCCACATGAGGGCCATGATGTTTAGAAATGTTAATCTTGACACATCTAGAACGCAGTGGCAGTGTTGTTGTGTTTCTCCCTCTATTTGCATTAAATAGTTGATGAATATTCACTTGACCTGATTAAGAAACACAAGCAGGGGCTGCTTTGACGTTTCCTCCCAACATTATATCAAAACCAACGAGGAGGATCTTCATCAGGCGAGTGAATCGGAGCTGAATATTCATCACGGAGCATCTTGCAGAGGCTTGCTGGGACATTAGCTGCGTCTCTTGGAGCAGATGGCATTTGAAGAATAATTGGGGTTTTTTTCACGTGAAAGTCAGATGGCTGTTTTTTTTTCTTCTTTCTGTGTGATAATAGTAAAACAGGATGAAACCGGTAAGCATGGTGTAACCGTGCATAATAAACACAATGTAGCAACAGAAGTCATCAAATGAATATACATCAACCAATAGGTCCAACTTTATCTAGTTTACATAGCAAGACATTACCAATGATTATGACATGATTTGCATTGCATGATGAAATTACCAAATGATTTATGACGGGTCATAAACGAGGAGATGGCTGATCCCATTCAATTCAATGTATTTTCAATGTTTTGTACTTGTGCTGTATGATACTTTTTTATTTTATTAAAAAATTTTATCCACTTTTTCTCCCCATTTTCTATTTTTCTCCCATCCCAATTTCGTATTTCCAATTCTTCCCTCCCCTGTCTTGAACGTTGCTAGACCATGCCTCCCACTGGTCGGCTGTAGTGAGGATAGACGCCTTGCATCACGCGTCCCCTCCGGTACACGAGGAGGCAGCCTGTCGCATCTTTTCACCGCAGCAGCTCGAACTCTCAGTGGCGAGGAGTAACGCGTCGTGGGAGGCTCACGCTGCCCCAGGTACTTCCTGTTTCCGCCGCACCGGCGTCACCCAGCGGACCTGTAGGAGTCGCTGTCCACACCGTCCAATCCCCACCCACCGGCTTCCCCACCCTCTAACACTGCCAATTGTGTTAGTATGACGGCCGGCCAAGCCGGTAGCAACGCAGAGAGCTGGGCTCGACACCAGCATCTCCTGCGTTAGTGGCGAGCGACTTGCCCACTGCGCCACTCAGCCGCCTGATGAGAATACATTTTAATCTAATCTAATCTATGTAATAATGACACTGATAAAGACGGACACCTTCCTGGTTTGACTCAAGGAGACTATAAAAGAAGGAAGGGTCATGACATCAGGATACCAGTGTTCTGTGCTCTGCTTGGTGGCAGTTCTATTGAAGCCTGTATTAATATGCACTTTATACTGTCTGTGTTTTTTTATTTTTATTTTTCTGTATTGTTTCTACTCTGCTCCAGTATTGGATTAGTTGTAGACACACAGTGTTTGCTCTGTACCTGTATTCCAATGTGGATTTGTCCATACATGGCAAATAAAATCTCTGACTCTGATTATACAATATACCTGAGGAAAATTTACATCAACCAATATATCAAATGTTAGCTAGTTAACATAGCAAGAAATTACCAATGATTATGACATGATTTACATTAAATGATGAAATTACCAATGATGTTTATGACAGGTCGTAAACGGGGAGATGGCTGATGCCTGAAAGTGTCCACGCTCAGCACCAATGTGCGTTCTTCCCACGGGTATGGTTTTGAAACGCCGCGTGTCTCTATGTGCTGTGAAATACAAATAGACTGTCTTTGAAGATGAAGGGAGGCACGCTGGGGTCATTATAGATCACATGTTCAGCTGCAGGGCCACACACAGTACGACAGAGCCAGGCCATGCTCTCCCCTCCTCATTAACCCTTTCACTGCCGCACTAGCAACAGTTAACCCTTTCACTGCGACAGAAGGTTAACCCTTTACTACCACCACACTACAGAAGGTTAACCCTTTACCATCACACTACAGACGGTTAACCCTTTCACTACCACACTACTGTACATGAGGTTTACCCGTTCACTGCCACACTACAGAAGGTTAACCCTTTACTATCGCACTACAGACGGTTAACCCTTTACTATCGCACTACAGACGGTTAACCCTTTACTATCGCACTACAGACGGTTAACCCTTTACTATGGTAGTGAAAGGTTAACCGTCTGTAGTGTGGTAGTGAAAGGGTTAAGAAGCACCACACTGGGAGATGTCCACACGTCTCTACAAAACCAACTGAGTCATATATTATTATATATATTATTACTTGACAAATGTGTTTGTCCTACACTGTGTGAGGTAGAGCGGTCGTCTGGTAAGTGTAAGGTTGCCGGTTCGATTCCAGCTCCACCCAGCAGCATGTCAAAGTGTCCTCTAACTGCTCCTGAGCAGGTTGGCACCTTGCATGGTCGCCTCCGCCGTGTGAATGTGTGAGGCATCAATTGTAAAGCGCTTTGGATAAAAGCCGCTATATAAATGCAGTCCATTTACTAGCAAGGAGGCCTGCTAGTAGGACAAACTCCACAATGGCTTTCTCAATCATGATGGAAATGGAAATGTTCTGTCCCATTAATAATAATAATCCTTATTTGTATAGCACCTTTCATACAATAATTGCAGCCCAAAGTGCCTCACAGCAGTGATGTACACACAAAATAGACATAGGCATAAAATGAATTGGCAATGCATAAAGTGCAGACATAAAATGAGTATAACATAGACCTAATAAGAGCAGTGCAAAAGTGTAGACAGAATAAAAGTAGTGCAATAAAATAGCTATAATCTACATGAACTAGCATACATAGACAAGTATAATAGCGCAATAGTGCATTGCAATCAAATAACTCAACTGCAGTACAACACAGTCTGGATGCAATGAGTCCAAGCAGCAGAGTGTATTAAATGGCTAAGGTGAGGAGGTATGTTTTTTTTAGATAACTTTTGGAAATATTTAGTGATCTAGCCTCCCTAATGTCAATATTGTATTGCACTACAATACAATTATTGACATTATGCCATTGTACTGATGTTAATGAATGTCAATGTCAATATGTAAGACAATATGTGTGAGGATTGGTTCATTCCCCGCCACACGCTCCGCTCCTTTAAGGTACTGTGGTGATTGGTGCATTCCCCGCCACACGCTCCGCTCCTTTAAGGTACAGTGTTGATTGGTGCATTCCCCGCCACACGCTTTTGGAGCAAGTATCAATTCCAGCACGCACCTGTCATAGTTTTTGATTAGCGCCCCAGAGGCTTCTTATACTGGGACTTCCCTTCAATCGATGTCGGGTCGTTTTGAATACTTCTGTTTCTGCCTATTGTTCCCCGTTGCTGTGCCTCGTCTACTTTCCCTCCAGGACATCTGTGGATTGCCGCTGGTGAAGACCTTGTCCCCCCGTTTGGAGCTGCGCCTCGGTTACCCGCTTTACGCTTTGCACTTTGGTGAGTTGGAACCAAACCCCTTTTTGGACTATTCTGTTTTGTGTGTTTTGAAGAACACTGAAGAGTTCTATTTTTGCTTGCACTTGACTCAGCTAAGTTGTGTGTTAAAGGAGACACTGAAGATTATCATTTTGCTTGCACTGGACTCAGCTGGGGTGTGTGCTTAGAAGAGACACTGAGGATTATCGTTTTTGTTTTGCACTGACCCTCAGCTAAATTGTGTGTTGTGGAGAACACTGAAGATATCGTTTTGTTTGTTCTGGACTCAGCTAAGGGAGGAGGAGACCGCACTGCCTCTGTGTTATGTGGACTGTTATTGATATCTCTCTCTCTCTCCTTTCCACCTCGAGTTGAAGCTGGGAGTATCTGCAGAGCCGCTTCGGCGTCAACACCGTTTCCCCACCTCCAACACCAAGAGGATCTGCAGAGCCGCAGATAACTCTGCTGAAGGCAGTCTCCCTTTGTTTCAAGATTGTTACTTGACTCCTTTTTGACTCTGTAAGTAAATACGCCCTAGTATTTGGCTAACTCTGAACTACCTGTCTGTGCCGTGCGTTTGAGGTCGGTTTCAAACCCTAACAATATGGCCAGCATTTATATTTGGTCAAAAAAACATTTTGTTATGAAGCTGTGGGATCTATGGACTGGACAAAAATTTGGCAGGCAAAACCATTTGACTGAATTTGTTGGCATAGTCACAAGATGTAATTGACGATATATGCGGATATACCCTTTGCTATGGGCCGCCTACAACACAAGTCTAGTTGAATGAATGAATGAAAAAGTTTATTTTTGGTGACTCCTGTTATTCTCCATATTTCTCCAAACAACTCACGATATCTTGTTCCGTCGAACCAAACAATCATAGCAACAAATTAAAAAAACATTAAAAGAAAAACATTAAAAAAAGAAAAAAATAAGGAATTATAAACAAAAGGTCAAGAGCAATGTGTTTGGTTAGCAGACTTGTCCAAAAAAGGAGTAGAGGGAAGCTAAGCTTATTGATCCCTACCCCCTTACATTTATATTTGTTCTTCCATTAATTTGACTAGATATAACATAATTTAGTGTATTACAATATAGAATATACTTTTACTTATATTAAAAGATTACAAGAAAAGAAAAAAACTTGATTCACTTGACAGCAGTGAATATAGTACAGCACTACATACTATACATATACATAATATACACAATATAACATAACTTCGTTAATACTCATTTCTGTATTTTTCCAATGTGTATTTCTTTAGCTGCTTTTTAAATTGTGCCACATGTTTACTCTTTATTACAGTTGAATTACTGTAATCCAGTTACATGTAATCCCTCGCACCGCAACACCTCCGGTCTGTACGGGACGCCAGCAGGAGACCCAGTAACTGTCACAAGGAATTAATTCTCTTTGTAGTTCACCGGCGAATGAAAAGAAAAAGCACTTTTGAGTTTGGAGCACATGGCGATTTATCAATAATGAGAGAAGAAGACGCCCTTTGATTGTTCCGTCTGAGACTCGGCGTTCAATATTGATGTGCAGAGAGAGGAAGTGGAAGCCCGCTCTGTCTCGCCCCCATCAATGTTTTACCATTGTTTTTCATACCCTTTCGATTCACATTGCATATCTCTCTGACACAGAACACTTCATGTTAATTATGGTAAAAAGAGAATGCGCAATGAAGGCCTATCGGTGGCACAATCCACCCAGTGCTGCAGTGTCGCCCGCTGAGTTCTGTATCCGCCGGGTCGCCAAGGAGCTTGTTAAATACGTACAATAGAGGAGTCATGAAAACTACCGGAACAACAGAGAGCAGCGCGACTGGATGCATCGCCGCCTGCCAGTGTTGTAGTACTCAAGTCCTCCAGGAGGACTTGGACTGATTTTCGGGACTCGTCGTGACTCGACTTGGACTTGAGCACCGATGACTCGGACTTGGACTTGGACTCGAGCATTCGGACTCGGAAAGGTGCAGACTCTGACTTGTTAATTGATAAATACAGTTTTTTTTGGAATAGGCCTTAATCATTTTGCATACGATATTGATGGCTAGTGCTTTTGTTTGGCTATTGTGTCACAAAGTAAATTAACTCCCTTTGAAATGGTGTTCTGAAATGGCTTCAAGCGCTAAAGGGATTCATTAAGAACTTATAGTAGGGTCTCAGTGTTAGTACTAGTCTGTTTCTTTTCTTTTCATACCAACATTACCTTTTTAGGTGAACGTGGTCTTGTCCTTGTTGTATCCATGTGTAATGTTGATATAGTAGTGGGTGTACAGACGAAAGAGTATCTACGGGGAGAGCAAGTCTGTGCGTGCGTCATCTGGGATATAGGTTCCAGGCTAATAAGTTAGCTGTTCTCGCAGCCTGAATGAATGAATGAATGAATGAATGAATGAATGAATGAATGAATGAATGAATGAATGAATGAATGAAAACTTTATTTAACAGATTGCAGAATGGGTACAATACAGTACGGCGCAATACACACTGAGCCTAGCCATCCTCTTTAGCCTCCATTGTCTTAGATGCTATGTTCTTTTGGTAGAACTCTTCGGCTGCCGCAGGAGTGTTGAGAGAGTGTAGCGGATTCTGTTCATGGTTATTGAAAATCTTGCTGGGTGGTATAAGCTGTAGTGGAGACCTGGGACGTGGTTTCAGCCTCGCGTAGCTATAGGCTTTTAGTGGGCCATAAGCCGCGCGGAGCTTAGCAGTCAGAAACGGAAAGGCTGAAATAATAACGTGAATTATTCTAAAAGTTATAATTATTTTGTCTCATCTTGTTTTAGTCAACATAAATTAAGAGACATTTCGTCATGGTTTTTGTAAACTACCTTTCGTGTCGTCAGTTGTAGTCAACGACATTGCATAAATTATTTAGTCACGTTAGTGTCACATGGTCTCCATTAACGTGACGTCTCGTCTCGTTGCCGTCAGGGGAAAAAGCTTCGTTGACAACCATAAATAGTCATCATTTTCGTTGACAAAATTAACACTGGTGCACACACTACTGATTTGCACACACTACTGATTTGCACACACTACTGAGCACACACTAGTGATTTGCACACACTAGTGATTTGCACACACTGCTGATAATGTGTGTAAAACATCACACAAATGAGTGAAATGTGTAAGATGCACAACTGAAGTCCATATATTGGGCTAAAATAATTCATATTACAATTTCTCAATGTCCAGCTATGTCGAGGCTAGACATAGCCTAGGTGTTATCTAGACATCTACTAAACGTTCACTTTTAAACCAAATGTAGCCCGATTGTGAGGCGACAGTGTTAACCACTACACCACCATGCTGTAAGGAGACAGTTTTAACCACTGCACCACCGTGCTGTGAGGAGACAGTGTTACCCACTACACCACCGTGCTGTGAGGAGACAGTGTTAACCACTACACCACCATGCTGTGAGGAGACAGTGTTACCCACTACACCACCATGCTGTAAGGAGACAGTTTTAACCACTGCACCACCGTGCTGTGAGGAGACAGTGTTACCCACTACACCACCGTGCTGTGAGGAGACAGTGTTAACCACTACACCACCATGCTGTGAGGAGACAGTGTTACCCACTACACCACCGTGCTGTGAGGAGACAGTGTTAACCACTACACCACCATGCTGTGAGGAGACAGTGTTAAACACTACACCACCGTGCTGTGAGGAGACAGTGTTAACCACTACACCACCGTGCTGTGAGGAGACAGTGTTAACCACTACACCACCGTGCTGTGAGGAGACAGTGTTAACCACTACACCACCGTGCTGTGAGGCGACAGTGTTAACCACCACACCACCGTGCTGTGAGGAGACAGTGTTAACCACTACACCACCATGCTGTGAGGAGACAGTGTTAACCACTACACCACCGTGCTGTGAGGAGACAGTGTTAACCACCACACCACCGTGCTGTGAGGAGACAGTGTTAACCACTACACCACCGTGCTGTGAGGCGACAGTGTTAACCACTACACCACCATGCTGTGAGGCGACAGTATTAACCACTACACCACGTGCTGTGAGGCGACAGTGTTAACCACTACACCACCGTGCTGTGAGGAGACAGTGTTAACCACTACACCACCGTGCTGTGAGGCTACAGTGTTAACCACTACACCACCGTGCTGTGAGGAGACAGTGTTAACCACCACACCACCGTGCTGTGAGGCGACAGTGTTAACCACCACACCACCGTGCTGTGAGGAGACAGTGTTAACCACTACACCACCATGCTGTGAGGCGACAGTGTTAACCACCACACCACCGTGCTGTGAGGCGACAGTGTTAACCACCACACCACCGTGCTGTGAGGAGACAGTGTTAACCACTACACCACCGTGCTGTGAGGCGACAGTGTTAACCACTACACCACCGTGCTGTGAGGAGACAGTGTTAACCACTACACCACTGTGCTGTGAGGAGACAGTGTTAACCACTACACCACCGTGCTGTGAGGAGACAGTGTTAACCACTATACCACCGTGCTGTGAGGAGACAGTGTTAACCACTACACCACCGTGCTGTGAGGAGACAGTGTTAACCACTACACCACCGTGCTGTGAGGCGACAGTGTTAACCACTACACCACCGTGCTGTGAGGCGACAGTGTTAACCACTACACCACCGTGCTGTGAGGCGACAGTGTTAACCACTACACCACCGTGCTGTGAGGAGACAGTGTTAACCACTACACCACCGTGCTGTGAGGAGACAGTGTTAACCACTACACCACCGACCGTGCTGTGAGGCGACAGTGTTAACCACTACACCACCGTGCTGTGAGGAGACAGTGTTAACCACTACACCACCGTGCTGTGAGGCGACAGTGTTAACCACTACACCACCGTGCTGTGAGGCGACAGTGTTAACCACTACACCACCGTGCTGTGAGGCGACAGTGTTAACCACTACACCACCGTGCTGTGAGGAGACAGTGTTAACCACTACACCACCTTGCTGTGAGGAGACAGTGTTAACCACTACACCACCGTGCTGTGAGGAGACAGTGTTAACCACTACACCACCGTGCTGTGAGGAGACAGTGTTAACCACTACACCACCATGCTGTGAGGAGACAGTGTTAACCACTACACCACCGTGCTGTGAGGCGACAGTGTTAACCACTACACCACCGTGCTGTGAGGAGACAGTGTTAACCACTACACCACCGTGCTGTGAGGAGACAGTGTTAACCACCACACCACCGTGCTGTGAGGAGACAGTGTTAACCACTACACCACCGTGCTGTGAGGAGACAGTGTTAACCACTACACCACCGTGCTGTGAGGAGACAGTGTTAACCACTACACCACCGTGCTGTGAGGCGACAGTGTTAACCACTACACCACCGTGCTGTGAGGAGACAGTGTTAACCACTACACCACCGTGCTGTGAGGAGACAGTGTTAACCACTACACCACCGTGCTGTGAGGAGACAGTGTTAACCACTACACCACCGTGCTGTGAGGAGACAGTGTTAACCACTACACCACCATGCTGTGAGGCGACAGTGTTAACCACTACACCACCGTGCTGTGAGGCGACAGTGTTAACCACCACACCACCGTGCTGTGAGGAGACAGTGTTAACCACTACACCACCGTGCTGTGAGGAGACAGTGTTAACCACTACACCACCGACCGTGCAGTGAGGCGACAGTGTTAACCACTACACCACCGTGCTGTGAGGAGACAGTGTTAACCACTACACCACCGTGCTGTGAGGAGACAGTGTTAACCACTACACCACCGTGATGTGAGGAGACAGTGTTAACCACCACACCACCGACTGTGCAGTGAGGCGACAGTGTTAACCACCACACCACCGTGCGGTGAGGTGACAGTGTTAACCACTACACCACCGACCGTGCTGTGAGGAGACAGTGTTAACCACTACACCACCGTGCTGTGAGGAGACAGTGTTAACCACTACACCACCGCGCTGTGAGGCGACAGTGTTAACCACTACACCACCGTGCTGTGAGGAGACAGTGTTAACCACTACACCACCGTGCTGTGAGGAGACAGTGTTAACCACCACACCACCGTGCTGTGAGGAGACAGTGTTAACCACCACACCACCATGCTGTGAGGAGACAGTGTTAACCACCACACCACCGTGCTGTGAGGAGACAGTGTTAACCACTACACCACCATGCTGTGAGGAGACAGTGTTAACCACTACACCACCGTGCTGTGAGGAGACAGTGTTAACCACTACACCACCATGCTGTGAGGAGACAGTGTTAACCACTACACCACCATGCTGTGAGGAGACAGTGTTAACCACCACACCACCGTGCTGTGAGGAGACAGTGTTAACCACTACACCACCGTGCTGTGAGGAGACAGTGTTAACCACTACACCACCGTGCTGTGAGGAGACAGTGTTAACCACTACACCACCGTGCTGTGAGGAGACAGTGTTAACCACTACACCACCGTGCTGTGAGGCGACAGTGTTAACCACTACACCACCGTGCTGTGAGGCGACAGTGTTAACCACTACACCACCGTGCTGTGAGGAGACAGTGTTAACCACTACACCACCGTGCTGTGAGGAGACAGTGTTAACCACTACACCACCGTGCTGTGAGGCGACAGTGTTAACCACTACACCACCGTGCTGTGAGGAGACAGTGTTAACCACTACACCACCGTGCTGTGAGGAGACAGTGTTAACCACCACACCACCGTGCTGTGAGGAGACAGTGTTAACCACCACACCACCGTGCTGTGAGGAGACGGTGTTAACCACCACACCACCGTGCTGTGAGGAGACAGTGTTAACCACTACACCACCGTGCTGTGAGGAGACAGTGTTAACCACTACACCACCGTGCTGTGAGGAGACGGTGTTAACCACTACACCACCGTGCTGTGAGGAGACAGTGTTAACCACTACACCACCGTGCTGTGAGGAGACAGTGTTAACCACTACACCACCGTGCTGTGAGGAGACAGTGTTAACCACTACACCACCGTGCTGTGAGGCGACAGTGTTAACCACTACACCACCTGTGTCACTGTAACGAGTACCTGTTGGAATACCGCTTTACTTTCACCTGCATACAATGAGCATGACCTCTGTGTGACGCAGTGAGACACTCGTGAAGTCCTCGACACAGAATGCAAAGCGGCCTTTTTGTTTTTGTCGAGCCCAGTAATACGGGAGACGGGAGCAGCGAGGTGTGTCCTGAGCCGGGGCCCTGCGAGGTCGTCCGGCCGCGGGCGGCGAGGGATATTAGCTCATCGGCACGGTCTGTTCGGTACCTAATCAAGAGGAAGAGCATCCCGGTGAGTGCCGTCTAGTGCTCAGGGGGTCACCGGAGGACTCCTCTCGAGTGCTCAGGGCGTCAGGCGCAGGACTCCTCTCTAGTGCTCAGGGAGACACGGCAGGACTCCTCTCTAGTGCTCAGGGCGTCAGGCGCAGGACTCCTCTCTAGTGCTCAGGGCGTCAGGCGCAGGACTCCTCTCGAGTGCTCAGGGCGTCAGGCGCAGGACTCCTCTCTAGTGCTCAGGGGGTCACGGCAGGACTCCTCTCTAGTGCTCAGGGCGTCAGGCGCAGGACTCCTCTCTAGTGCTCAGGGGGCGTCAGGCGCAGGACTCCTCTCTAGTGCTCAGGGCGTCAGGCGCAGGACTCCTCTCTAGTGCTCAGGGCGTCAGGCGCAGGACTCCTCTCTAGTGCTCAGGGCGTCAGGCGCAGGACTCCTCTCTAGTGCTCAGGGCGTCAGGCGCAGGACTCCTCTCTAGTGCTCAGGGGGTCACGGCAAGACTCCTCTCTTGTGCTCAGGGCGTCAGGCGCAGGACTCCTCTCTAGTGCTCAGGGCGTCAGGTGCAGGACTCCTCTCTAGTGCTCAGGGCGTCAGGCGCAGGACTCCTCTCTAGTGCTCAGGGCGTCAGGCGCAGGACTCCTCTCTAGTGCTCAGGGCGTCAGGCGCAGGACTCCTCTCTAGTGCTCAGGGCGTCAGGCGCAGGACTCCTCTCTAGTGCTCAGGGCGTCAGGCGCAGGACTCCTCTCTAGTGCTCAGGGCGTCAGGCGCAGGACTCCTCTCTAGTGCTCAGGGCGTCAGGCGCAGGACTCCTCTCTAGTGCTCAGGGCGTCAGGCGCAGGACTCCTCTCTAGTGCTCAGGGCGTCACGGCAGGACTCCTCTCTAGTGCTCAGGGCGTCAGGCGCAGGACTCCTCTCTAGTGCTCAGGGCGTCAGGCGCAGGACTCCTCTCTAGTGCTCAGGGAGTCACGGCAGGACTCCTCTCTAGTGCTCAGGGCGTCAGGCGCAGGACTCCTCTCTAGTGCTCAGGGGGTCACGGCAGGACTCCTCTCTAGTGCTCAGGGCGTCAGGCGCAGGACTCCTCTCTAGTGCTCAGGGCGTCAGGCGCAGGACTCCTCTCTAGTGCTCAGGGCGTCAGGCGCAGGACTCCTCTCTAGTGCTCAGGGGCTAAATGTCAAGAGAGATTCCAGGCAACAGAGAGACTGTTTTAAGGAGATTGTTTTATAACTTATTGTTATTGGACACACACACACACACACACACACACACACACATACACACACTACACACACACACAAATGCACCCTGTACTTCACCTTAACCCTTTCACTGCCGCACTACCAAAAAACGGTTAACCCTTTCACTGTGACAATTCACAGACGGTTAACCCTTTCACTGCCACACGACCGTCGGTTGTGTGATAGTAAAGGGTTAACCTTATGTCGTCGTGTGGCAGTGAAAGGGTTAATAATATGCACACATACACTTTTACGCAAGACACCTTCTGTAAACATTTACTATTTTATTTTATCCGACCTCATTTTGATATTTAATTTCATCTACTACTACTACTACTTATTGTTATTGGACACACACACACACACACACACACACACACACCACCCTGCACTGAATATTATTTATTATTTATTTATTTATTTAGGCCTTTAGATTCCCAAACGAACATACTGTAGGCCATCGCACGAACATGACCCCCCACTGTTTCCATCTTCATCAGCCGTTTCCTCTTTAGGCAAGTTTTCATGCAAAACAAGAAGACGTCAAGGTTAGTCACGACACACTTTTAACCCTTTCACTACCACACTACAGAAGGTTAACCCTTTCACTACCACACTACAGAAGGTTAACCCTTTCACTACCACACTACCAGAGGGTTAACCCTTTCACTGCGACAATACAGAAGGTTAACCTTTCACTGCCACACTACAGAAGGTTAACCCTTTCACTACCACACTACAGAAGGTTAACCTTTCACTACCACACTACAGAAGGTTAACCTTTCACTACCACACTACAGAAGGTTAACCCTTTCACTACCACACTACCACAGGGTTAACCCTTTCACTGTGACACTACAGAAGGTTAACCTTTCACTACCAGACTACAGCAGGTTAACATTTCACTACCACACTACAGAAGGTTAACCTTTCACTACCACACTACAGAAGGTTAACCTTTCACTACCACACTACAGAAGGTTAACCTTTCACTACCACACTACAGAAGGTTAACCCTTTCACTACCACACTACAGAAGGTTAACCTTTCACTACCACACTACAGAAGGTTAACCTTTCACTACCACACTACAGAGGGTTAACCTTTCACTACCACACTACAGAAGGTTAACCCTTTCACTACCACACTACAGAAGGTTACAGCGAGGTGTGTCCTGAGCCGGGGCCCTGCGAGGTCGTCCGGCCGTGGGCGGCGAGGGATATTAGCTCATCGGCACGGTCTGTTCGGTACCTAATCAATTTGTGTGTACAAATAAATAACTTGAACATGAACTTGAACCCAAATGAACGCCGAAGACATTAACGGCTGGTTGTTTGAACAGAGAAATGCCGCAAAAGATCGCGGGATCCTGTAAATGCATTCCCACCATGACGAATAGTTTTATTTATTTATTTATATAACCTTTATTTAACCAGGCAGGTCAATTTAGAGCAAATTCCTCTTTACAATGGCGGCCTAGTGAGAGGACAAGAGGACCTCTCGAAGGGTAAATGGGAAAAGGGACAAAAACATAAAACAAAATAAAATAGAAAAGAGACAGATGATACATAGGCTACATCACAGAGGTGAGGGAAATCATTAAAACGCACATTAAACAAACAACCTTTGTTACAAGGTATGTAATTCGTGCAGCAGAACAGACAAATGACAGTTAACCCTTTCACTACCACGACACCAAAAGGGTTAACCCTTTCACCACGACAATACATAAAGTTAAAACCCTTTCCCTGCCACATGACAAAGGGTTAACCCTTTCACCACCACACTGCAGAAGGTTAACCCTTTCACTACCACACTACTATACGGCCTGTGGTGTGGTAGTGATAGGGTTAACCTGCTGTATTAGTGTGGTAGTGAAAGGGTTAAAAGGCTGGGTGACAGTTGCAGGTGTGTGTAAACAACTCCAAAACTCCAAAATAAAATGTCTGCTGTATAGATATAGATAGATATGATGACAGGGAGGTGGAGTGCGGCGCAGGAGGGACATGCACCTCCCTGTTCTCGGCTCCTCCCTGTTCTCGGCTCCTCCCTGTTCTCGGCTCCTCCCAGGTCCACCGTCGTCGTTTCAAAATGTATCCATGACCACCCACTGTTTCCATCTTCATCAGCCGTTTCCTCTTTAGGCAAGTTTTCATGCAAAACAAGAAGACGTCAAGGTTAGTCACGACACACTTTTAACCCTTTCACTACCACACTACAGAAGGTTAACCCTTTCACTACCACACTACCAGAGGGTTAACCCTTTCACTGCGACAATACAGAAGGTTAACCTTTCACTACCACACTACAGAAGGTTAACCTTTCACTACCACACTACAGAAGGTTAACCTTTCACTACCACACTACAGAAGGTTAACATTTCACTACCACACTACAGAAGGTTAACCTTTCACTACCACACTACAGAAGGTTAACCTTTCACTACCACACTACAGAAGGTTAACATTTCACTACCACACTACAGAAGGTTAACCTTTCACTACCACACTATAGAAGGTTAACCTTTCACTACCACACTACAGAAGGTTAACGCTTTCACTACCACACTACAGAAGGTTAACATTTCACTACCACACTACAGATGGTTAACCATTTCACTACCACACTACAGATGGTTAACCTGTAGTCTGTAGGTGCCTAAATGCAGTTTATTGGTAAACAAATATTTAGTCAAATATTTGACTCATTCATATTTTTAAATAAGGTAATAATTTGATCTCTTCCATTTACAATGTGTGTACAGTATCATTGAAGTACATAAAAGCTAATTTACAATGTTGTCTAAGAGAGATAGTTTACTGTGTGTATGTAATCCCACTCCCTACCACTAGAGGGATTCTTTTCTTTCCCTATTCAGCAGGGACAGACCAACATTTGGTTGTACAGGTGACTTTGGTTTCACTTTTGTAAAGTAAATAATAATAATTATGCTGGGGAGGAGGCAGCAGTCAGATCCAAGTAGAGACTGGAGCCACGTGGCTTCTTGACCTCTTCTCTTCTCTTGTCTTCTCTTCTCTTGGCTTCTCTTGTCTTGTCTTGTCTTGTCTTGTCTTGTCTTGTCTTGTCTTGTCTTGTCTTGTCTTGTCTTGTAATTAAGATTATCTTGTGTGAATTGTATCGGAATAGACAATGGAATTGAGCTGTACATATTTGAAAAGTCGAATTTGAGCATGTGTGTAATACATAGCACAAAAAAGGCTTCATCCCGGTGGAAATCTAGAGAGTCTACTTCAAACGTAAAGACTTTTTCTGAAACTGGGGGGAAGGGAGAGGAGCTGAGAGTTGAGGGCAAGGGACAAAAACATAAAACAAAATAAAATAGAAAAGAGACAGATGATACATAGGCTACATCACAGAGGTGAGGGAAATCATTAAAACGCACATTAAACAAACAACCTTTGTTACAAGGTATGTAATTCGTGCAGCAGAACAGACAAATGACAGTTAACCCTTTCACTACCACGACACCAAAAGGGTTAACCCTTTCACCACGACAATACATAAAGTTAAAACCCTTTCCCTGCCACATGACAAAGGGTTAACCCTTTCACCACCACACTGCAGAAGGTTAACCCTTTCACTACCACACTACTATACGGCCTGTGGTGTGGTAGTGATAGGGTTAACCTGCTGTATTAGTGTGGTAGTGAAAGGGTTAAAAGGCTGGGTGACAGTTGCAGGTGTGTGTAAACAACTCCAAAACTCCAAAATAAAATGTCTGCTGTATAGATATAGATAGATATGATGACAGGGAGGTGGAGTGCGGCGCAGGAGGGACATGCACCTCCCTGTTCTCGGCTCCTCCCTGTTCTCGGCTCCTCCCTGTTCTCGGCTCCTCCTATGTCCACCGTCGTCGTTTCAAAATGTATCCATGACCACCCACTGTTTCCATCTTCATCAGCCGTTTCCTCTTTAGGCAAGTTTTCATGCAAAACAAGAAGACGTCAAGGTTAGTCACGACACACTTTTAACCCTTTCACTACCACACTACAGAAGGTTAACCCTTTCACTAGCACACTACCAGAGGGTTAACCCTTTCACTGCGACAATACAGAAGGTTAACCTTTCACTACCACACTACAGAAGGTTAACCTTTCACTACCACACTACAAAAGGTTAACCTTTCACTACCACACTACAGAAGGTTAACCTTTCACTACCACACTACAGAAGGTTAACCCTTTCACTACCACAGGGTTAACCCTTTCACTACCACACTACAGATGGTTAACCTGTAGTCTGTAGGTGCCTAAATGCAGTTTATTGGTAAACAAATATTTAGTCAAATATTTGACTAATTCATATTTTTAAATAATTAAATAATAATTTGATCTCTTCCATTTACAATGTGTGTACAGTATCATTGAAGTACATAAAAGCTCATTTACAATGTTGTCTAAGAGAGATAGCTTACTGTGTGTATGTAATCCCACTCCCTACCACTAGAGGGATTATTTTCTTTCCCTATTCAGCAGGGACAGACCAACATTTGGTTGCACAGGTGACTTTGGTTTCACTTTTGTAAAGTAATAATAATAATTATGCTGGGGAGGAGGCAGCAGTCAGATCCAAGTAGAGACTGGAGCCACGTGGCTTCTTGACCTCTTCTCTTCTCTTGTCTTCTCTTCTCTTGGCTTCTCTTGTCTTGTCTTGTAATTAAGATTATCTTGTGTGAATTGTATCGGAATAGACAATGGAATTGAGCTGTACATATTTGAAAAGTCGAATTTGAGCATGTGTGTAATACATAGCACAAAAAAGGCTTCATCCCGGTGGAAACCTACTACTACTTCTACTTCAAACGTAAAGACTTTTTCTGAAACTGGGGGGAAGGGAGAGGAGCTGAGAGTTGAGGGCAAGGTGATAGACTTAGAAGAGAGATGGAAAAAGACGGGATGTTATGTTATGAAGAGAGGAGAGGTGGTACAGTTACAGATATGGACACAGGAGGTTGAGGGTGTTCAGAAGAGGTGAGATGAGGTGACAGGAAAAGAGGTGTGGGGTGAGAGAGGACAGGATCAGTAACAATGAAAGACAGGTGGGCAGATTCCTGTAGAGGTGCCCCAGCTAGTCTTCGAGGTCAAGCTGGTTGTTAACCTCGTCTCACCTGTCAATCCCCGGGGGGCATCACACGCCAACGCCCTTATTGCCATAGTTTGGACAGTGGCGTTCTCAAAACAGAGTTCTAGAATGTCAGTGGTTATGACTCACTATGACAAGGTGGCCGGCCACACTCCTACGCAGAGAGCTGGATGACGTCAAACACCTCTGCCCAAACAGGAAGTCAACTAACCGGTGCTACCTATACTTGTATTGGTTTTTTTTTTATAGTATGTTATTGTTCCACCCATATAATTTGGTCTCTTTTTATAAATAAACTGAAAATTAGTAAAAAAAAATAGAAAAGAAAAAAAAAAGTAAATTATTAAATTGTATTGAGCCAAGACGGCAGGTCATCTGAATGTGAGTGCGTGTCAATGATGAGACCGACACATAAATACCATTCAATAGGTTTATTTCTTGACTTGGTCCATCAGAGCTCCTAGCTCAGTCTTCTGTTCCCAGAGCTATTTAGATTAGATTAGATTAGATTAAAATGTATTGTCATCATACAGCACAAGTACAGTACAACAAAAATAGGTTTGACATCCAACCAGAGTGCAAATGTAACAGTACAGTACAATGTACAGGGTATAAAATATATAGATTAGTACTAGTGCTAATCAGATGTACAGAGTTGTAGTATATAGTATATATATATATATATATATATATATATATATATATATATGGTATATACAGCATCATTGTACATGCTATCCTACAGAGCTATATGGGTTATATGCAGGTGTATGTGTTGGATAGTTTGGCCAGGTTGGATAGTATGTTTATGAGCCCACTGACACTCTATAGCTGTTTTTTTTTTTTAAACCTCACTGTCCAAACTCTGGTAATAAGCAGCTCTGCCTGCTGCCTCCTGGTAATGAGGAGCTTTGGGGCAGAAAAAGCAGGTTTTGTGCCTCCTGTGCTGCTGCTGCTCTCACAGGGTCTCACGTTGCCTTCGTTCAGAGTGCCTATCGTCTACTGTTTAAGTGTACGTTTATTTGGATCCCCATTAGCCACAGCAGTTCTTCCTGGGGTCCATAACACGTAAAATACAGGTACAGACTTTATACACTCACAATCATTTTTTGAGAACACTAGCTGTCCAAACTCTGGCAATAACCCTTTCACTACCACACCACAGAAGGTCTGTAGTGTGGTAAGTAAGTAAGTAAGTATTTATAAAGCACCTTTCATACATGTCATGTAGCTCAAAGTGCTGTACACAAACATAGGCATATATAACGATAAAAGCAATAAAGTCACAGTGATCAGTTAAGATCAATGGTTAAAAAATGTTTTTTTAAAAGAAAACATTTTTATGGTTTGTATAGCGACCCCAATTGCACGACACAGACAGGAAATCAGAGTTAGCCAAAACAAGGGCATGATTTATTATGCACAAAAAGCGGCACTGAGCCTTTAAGGGGGAAAAAACACTAAAGTCCATGAACACAAAAAAACTGTGCCTTTAAAGGGCGAACAGGCAGGAATCCTCTAGCACACCGGCAAAAAGGTACACGGGAAATCTTCCAGAAACATGGGCAAAAGTACACAGGACTCTTCTTGAACACGGGCATCCTCCCGACCAGAAAGCTGCCGACGGGCAACGCAGCAACCAGGGGGTCCAAGGGGAATGGGGTGAGAACACGGGCATCCTCCCGTGGAGTAATAGAGAGCGATGGCGAGCCTCACCCCAGGAACGGGTCCATGTAGAGGGAGTTGGGAAGTAGCCGGCAGGACATCTGGAGTGGGAACACTGGGATCCTCCCGTGGAGTAATAGAGAGCGAAGACGGTGTCCCACTCCAGGAAACGGCGACAGGTGGCGATGTACAGGGGTGGCATGACGTCTCACGCCGGAGACGCGGCAGTAGATGGTAGTAACAAGAACGACCCGACAAGGAGTGCAGGGGAGTCTGCAATACTAGTAGTACTCTCCCGAGCTGATTGCAAACTCCTCTCAGGTGCGTGACGCAGAAAAAACTGCACGCCCCCTCGTTGGGCTGCATGCAGAATTCCTCCGGCCCTCACAAAAATAACGTAAAAAATGAAAACAGTCAAGAAAGTTTGGGAGAACAGGTCCCAAAAGTGTGGTAGTGAAAGGGTTAACCTTATGTGGTGTGGTAGTGAAAGGGTTAACCATTTGTCGTGTGGCAGTGAAATGGTTAACATTCCATATTTTGTCGCAGTGAAAGGGTTAACCATTTTGGTAGTGTGGTAGTGAAAGGGTTAAATGAGCTCGGTGCCAGGGGGAGAGACCTGGCATCTTCATCTCTTTCACAGGAACGACACAAACCACACAGCGTTGCCTAGCGAC
The DNA here is from genome assembly GCF_963971535.1 of Notolepis coatsorum. Taxonomy (NCBI): domain Eukaryota; kingdom Metazoa; phylum Chordata; class Actinopteri; order Aulopiformes; family Paralepididae; genus Notolepis; species Notolepis coatsorum. The sequence continues at coordinate 145,128,811 of NC_140169.1, read as the reverse complement.
CGGCCACAGGGACGATGTAGTGGGACGAGTCTTTCATAAGATGCTTCACAACGACGAGAAAAAAAATACCAGATCGATAGGATTTATCTGAAGTAAAATCTTCACGCCGTGCCCATCTTAATGATTGGTTGAGTTTGTTCAATAAAATCTCAAATAAAGCACGACAACAACAATAATAAACGTGTTATGACAACCGACAGGGGTTAACCCTTTCATGGGCACAAGACATTCTATAATCTACATGATTAGATTAGATTAAAATGTATTGTCATATCATAGAGCGCAAAGTTTGGCGTCCAACCGGAGTGCACATGTAACAGTAAAGTGCAATAGTGATATACAATGTACAGGTGATTAAAGTGGATATAAAATATATAAATGAGTACTACTGAGTGTAGTGCTAATCAGATGTACAGAGTTGTAGTATTAATATGTGTACAGCGATACAGGTATAAAGACACTATGGTATGTAGTCATACTGGCCAGCAGCGTAACTAAGATTAGGTAAGGGATATGTACAGATATAGATACAGATATGTAAAAAAAAAAGTATATGCAGGTATGTGCAGACAGATGTGGATAGATTTTATGAATAACATAAATAAGTCAGAATGTACAGTGAGATAGGAGGGGAATGTTTCCTGTCATTGTATCTGTACTAGGACAGCCACCTGATCAATCGTTCGCCGTTGACTAAAAACACACTTCTTTAATCAATATCTGAAATTAATTTTAAATATATATTTTCTTTTTAAACCCACTAACCTTCTTTATTTTATTTATTTATCCTTTATTTATCCATTTACTTTATTATTTATTAATTATTTAGTATTTATTTACTGTCTTATACTTTCATGCACTCTACCTACTATACTATATGTCTTATACTTCTATGCACTCAACACTGCAGCACCCACGTTTCAACACTGTTTGATGAACATTGTTACTCAGCTGTAAGAGTTGTACCCTTCCTGCTGACTTGTCGTACAGAACGTCGCTTTGGATAAAAGCGTTCAGCTAAATGACTGAATGTAAATGTAGTACTCCTGTTGAGGAGACTTGGAGCTCAGCCCTGAATGCTTTATCAGCAGGACACATGGAAGAGTATATTACTGATTACATTGCAGCCTGGACCAATTTAAAAAATGTGTGTCCCCATTACGGTCCTCATTTAGACCACGAATGATGGGGGGGGGGGGGGGGGGATGGTCCAGGTTTAAAAATAGGGAAATTACCCTTTCAGTTTTGCATAATGTCCCTCCATGGCATATTGCGGCAATAGTGGCTCAGAAGGTAGAGCGGTTGCCTGGTAAAATAGAAGGTTCCCGGGGGTTCGATTCCGGGCTCTTCCTCCCGGCAGCGTGTTGAAGTGTCCTTGAGCGAGACATTTAACCCTCTCTAAGTGCTCCCGATGAGCAGGTTGGCACCTTGCATGGTTGCCTCCACCGTGTGTGAGTGAGTGAGTGAGTGAGTGAGTGGGTGAATGTGAGGCATAGAATGTAAAGCACTTTGGATAAAAGCGCTATATAAAAGCAGTCCGTTTACCATTGAAGGTCTTCTTGATGGCCGCCTGTCTCTAAGAGTTGTTTAAAGCCTCCTTGATGTGTCACTCTGGCAGCTGTCAGAACAGCTGTGTTCTGTGCTTAAAGGGATATTTCACTTTAGTAGACCGTGTGTCAGGTGTCAGCAGTCTTACATCTGTGTAATTGCAAGCAGGGGTGTAAAAAGTACCCATAAATTATACTTAAGTGAAAGTATGGGTACCGTCTCAAAATCGTACTCAAGTAAAAGTCAGAGTACAGTTTCTGGCTAAAAACACACTTGAGTAAAAGTAAAAAAAAAAAAACGTTCTACTTTTAAATGTACTTAAATGTACTAAAAAGTAAAAGTCAAATATTTTTTCTGACTGTCTCTTCTTCTGATAGCAGGTGTTTAATCATAGATCCCCACTTATAGTCTTGCACAAGGACCAATCAGCTATGGGTATGGGGCGGGTTCATTTTCCATTGATGGGGATTTGATTGGCTGTTTTTAAATAAAGTGCGGCCGCAGGATTAATAACGTTAACGTTAGTTCGGCCAGAGAAACAAATATGCTAATTAAAATTGTTGGACCGGCAAGATTTGTACTTTGTACTTTGTAGGTCTGCATTTTAAATGTAAGGAGTAAAACGTATGTTTTTTTTCCCCTGAAATGTAATTGAGTAAAAGTACAAAGTATACAAACCTAATAATACATGAGTAAAGTATAAATCCCCCAAAACAGTACTTAAGTATTTTTTAATTACTCAATTACTTTACACCCCTGTCTACAAGTAAGCTGGTGTGGTGGATCCGCGGACTCATCAATTATAGTTATATCGTAGACGGATCTTCTGATCAATATAGGTTTACTTATACTTGTATTGTTTGGGGCAACCAAAAGGGATTCCTCCACAATTGCGACCACTGTTGTCCGCTGTCAACACCACCATTCCTCCCAGGTGTCTGGCTCCTCATTCACTTCCACCTAGGGCTGACCCCTATTAGTCGATTAGTCGACTAATCGGTCGAAAGGAGCCGTAGTCGACTGGCCAACCTCTTAGTCGAATATATATATATATATTTTTTTTTGTATCATTCTTTCCAAAAGAAAAGAGGCCTAGAAGCGTGGCTAACGCTAATGGCACGCATACCAGAGGCTAACTGCCTACGAAAACAGGCACAGAGGCACTGAAAGAGGATTTCACCCATCTAATGAACACACTATATAGACAAATATCAAGATGTATCCATCAGTGGACCAATTGCATGCTTTTGCAGAGGACAAGAAGCCTTCTGTCGACTCCTTCAGACATTAAGCACCCCCACAGCCCAAATGGAATGAATAAAAATAAAAACATTTAAAAATAAATTACAAATAGGCCTATTATACTTTATTTTAATTTTTTTATTTTTTTTTACCAATAGTCGACTAACGGCAAATTTTGGCCAATCATAGTCGACCATCCAAATCCTTAGTCGGGGACAGCCCTACTTCCACCTAGTCTAAATATCATACTTCTGAAGTATACACAAACTGCTGCCCCTTGCAGATTTCAATAAAAAAAAGACAATTCAGAGTCAAAGATACGTATTTGTTTTGGCATTTGATGCATCTTTGTGGTTACCCAGGGGAACTACGTACTGTACTGCCTTGCTGGAAGAACGATTCTAAACATTCTGTGATAAGTTGACAGTTGGTTAAACTACACCTCAAGTGAGAAATAGTTTGTACAAATGAGGTGGATCGGATTTGTGCATCAGATTTGTGCATCGGATATTGGCATAAGGAGGCGAAATACATTGTGATGTATTTTCTTTCTTTCTGTGGGAATATTCAAATTAGTCAAACGTTTGAACATTTTCAAACTCACAGCAATATGTTATGTGACAATAGAATGGATCTCTACGGCTTAGTCAATGTACTACAGCACCACCTAGTGTCGTAAAATGACAACTGCTCTTTTTGTCTTGTCTTGCTCTCGTTGTGATAAAAGCATCAGCTAAATGGTCAATAAACATGAAACACCCTGACTTTGGTAGTCACAGGCTGGTGGGAATGACTTTGCATAATATACTGTATGGTGGGAGGGCCATTATCATGTAATTACTTGGTTTTATGGTCAGTAGTGAGGACAAATGTCATTATGAATTGAAAATGTGGGACCCTGATGTAAACAAGACGAAAGTCTTTCTCTGGTCTGCATCCCCTTAACAATTGTGTGTATTGAGCCGTACTGTATTGTACCCATTCTGCAATCAGTTAATACAATTTTCAATCAATCAATCAGGAGGCAGGAAAGAGACTTATAATAAATCAAATCAAATCAAATGTATTTGTAAGGCCCGACAACACACGTTAATGTCCCCATGGGCCGGACACGTCTTCTTTAAACAAGTCAAGAAGAAACATCACAATAAGTCAAGAACAAAACAAAAACACCATAAAGTCCAATTTCTTTTTTTAAATAAATGCAAAATAAATTCAACACTCCCAGACGTACCCCACGCGAAGGTAAGGAAAAACTCACTAAAACCTAGCAATATGAAAGAATGCACCACAGGCAATGTGGAGGAGAGAAACCTTAGAAGGGCCGTTCAAGGGGGGGGGATCTCCCTTCTTAGATGTCGGTGATAGTAGTGTTGCAATAAAACAGGCGAACAGTTGGTAAGCATGCACTCATACGTGTCATGAAACACAGATAATGGAAGGTAACCACAGTATGATCTGTGACCCAGTGGAGCACAACAGCAGACCGTAGCAGGACCTCATCACACTACATGACCGTAGGACCTCCCCCTCGCTGTAATGAACTCACAAACATCACGTAGGACCTCCTCCTCGCTGTAATGAACTCATAAACATCACATAGGACCTCCTCCTCGCTGTAATGAACTCATAAACATCACGTAGGACCTCCTCCTCGCTGTAATGAACTCATAAACATCACATAGGACCTCCTCCTCGCTGTAATGAACTCATAAACATCACATAGGACCTCCTCCTCGCTGTAATGAACTCATAAACATCACATAGGACCTCCTCCTCGCTGTAATGAACTCATAAACATCACATAGGACCTCCTCCTCGCTGTAATGAACTCATAAACATCACGTAGGACCTCGTCCTCGCTGTAATGAACTCATAAACATCACGTAGGACCTCCTCCTCGCTGTAATGAACTCATAAACATCATGTAGGACCTCCCCCTCGCTGTAATGAACTCATAAACATCATGTAGGACCTCCCCCTCGCTGTAATGAACTCATAAACATCATGTAGGACCTCCCCCTCGCTGTAATGAACTCATAAACATCACGTAGGACCTCCTCCTCGCTGTAACGAACTCATAAACATCACGTAGGACCTCCTCCTCGCTGTAATGAACTCATAAACATCACGTAGGACCTCCTCCTCGCTGTAATGAACTCATAAACATCACGTAGGACCTCCCCCTCGCTGTAATGAACTCATAAACATCACATAGGACCTCCTCCTCGCTGTAATGAACTCATAAACATCAACAGGACCTCCTCCTCGCTGTAATGAACTCATAAACATCAACAGGACCTCCTCCTCGCTGTAATGAACTCATAAACATCACGTAGGACCTCCTCCTCGCTGTAATGAACTCATAAACATCACATAGGACCTCCTCCTCGCTGTAATGAACTCATAAACATCACATAGGACCTCCTCCTCACTGTAATGAACTCATAAACATCACATAGGACCTCCTCCTCGCTGTAATGAACTCATAAACATCACATAGGACCTCCTCCTCGCTGTAATGAACTCATAAACATCACGCAGGACCTCCTCCTCACTGTGACGAGCCCCATAAACATCACACACTCACTCGGTAGAAAGGTAGAAGGTTGGGATAAATTCACATTTGCAATGCAATACGGTACCTTGTGCATACTACTGCACCTTATTATATACTGTTTAGTTTTACTCTTACTCATAATATATAATTCAGATTCAAATTCTTTATTGCCTATATTTATTTTAACATATAATATAACCGATAGGGCACACAGACCCTCACCTGCACCTTTGTTCCCTGGCTCACTCCCTTCTCTCCAGCTGCTCCTGTCTCTCCTCCTGGAGCTCTTTGACCTGGATCTGTATACAGTGAGCTGACCTGCTCCCTGTCGCCAACATTATTAAACACAAGACACAAAGTACAGAGAGAATAATGTTGAGTATTTTCCTTCTGAGCTGTATTTGCTTCACATAAACATCCACGTACAAGACATCCGGGGACAATAAAAGGGCTTCTTCCACACAAAGGGCCACAGTAGTAAGGAGAAGGGCCTTTTGAATGCAACGGTGAAGTGCAGGTCAGAGATATCTATGCACCAAAGCCCAGAACGACCATAATAAAGGGCTGTATCGCATACAGCAAGGCACAGAGTCTCCAGCTCAAAGCCCGTCCTCGGGCCCCTCACGCCGGTGTTTGTTCTCTGGCTTTGATGTACATTCTCTTTGACCGGCGCCTGGCGAGCACTTCGTACATCTTCACCCTTTCATACAAGTAGCTTCCAGACTTTCTTCAGGTAAACATAAAAAAAGGGCCGTGCTGTGTGCACTCGGCCCCTGCAGCTGTTCAGTCGCTTCTCTCTGTTGTTCCTCTGTTCTCTCCTCCAGTGGCGGACCTAGGCATGGGCAACATGGGCAGACGCCCAGGGTGACATCTTGCTGAGGGCGACATGAGGAGACAAAACATTTTTTTATAATGTTTTTCTTCCCCCCTGAATGGTGACATTTGCGCAATTGATTGATTGAAACTTTTATTAACAGATTGCAGAATGGGTACAATACAGTACAGCTCAATACTGTGGCAATTCCAGGTGTAGGGGTGGCAGAATAAACAACACACAGACAGGTTGCAGTTCCCAAAATCATGCTCTTTATTTTCTAGTCAAATAATAACGGTTTGCTGGCGGTAATCTGTCGGCCGGGCGGCGTCTCCGCTCTGTGGCCTTTTGCCTTGCGCTGCTACGGGGGACTGAGAGGAGACTCCTCGGCTCCATTAAGTCCCCCCTCCCCAACAGGCGCACCGCGCCGTGATTCGCTAATCACGTAATCACTCTGATGGGTCTTTAGTGACAGGTGCGTCCGGAAGCGGACGCCCAAACATGGGCAGCGCCCAGCCATTGGGTCGCCACATAGCGCCCATCAATCACCAAGCCCAGGGGTGGCTTGGGGTTGCCACAGTACCCCCCCTCCAGCTCCGACCGTCGGGGAAGAGCGTCCGACGCCCAACAGGCATCCTTCCTGGAGAGGGCGTCTGCGTTGCCATGCGCCACCCCTGACCTGTGAATGACAGAAAAGTTAAATGATTGCAACTCCAGAAACCATCGAGTCACCCTGGCATTGGTCCCCTTTGTCTTGGCCATCCAGACGAGGGGGGCGTGATCCGTCACCAGCGTGAAACGCCTCCCCAGCAGATAATAACGGAGCGTCTCCAGTGCCCACTTAATTGCCAGACCTTCGCGCTCCACCGCAGAATAGTTGCGCTCGTGTGGCAGCAGCTTCCTGCTCACATATAAAATTGGATGTTCCTCACCCTCCAGTTGCTGGGAGAGGACCGCTCCCAGTCCCACCTCTGATGCATCTGTCTGTACCGTCATCTCCTTGTCGAAGTTCGGGGAGATCAGCACCGGTCCCGAACAGAGGGCAGTCTTGAGGTCCTCGAACGCCGCCTCCGCCTCCGGTGTCCACTTCACCGTGAACGGCCGCCGCGCCTGGGTCAGATCTGTGAGGGGAGCAGCGCGAGCAGCAAAGTTAGGGATAAACCTCCTATAATAGCTCGCTAGCCCATTAAATGTCCTGACCTGCTTCTTGGTTAAAGGGCGAGGCCACTCCCTTATCGCATCAATTTTCCTCTTCTGCGGTTTTACATTGCCCCGGCCTATTGTGAACCCCAGGTACTCTGCCTCTTCTAGTCCCAGCCTGCATTTCTTTGGGTTGGCGGTGAGACCCGCCTCCCGGAGGGCACCCAACACCGCTCTCACCTTTTGGAGGTGGGTGTCCAATCTGACGAGTGGATGATAATGTCATCGAGATATGCGGCTGCATACTCCCGATGGGGCCGTAGTACTCTGTCCATCAGCCTCTGAAAGGTAGATGGCGCCCCATGCAGGCCAAACGGGAGAACTTTATAATGAAACAGCCCGTCTGGGGTGGAGAAAGCCGTCTTCTCCCTCGAGGCGGGGGCCAGAGGGACTTGCCAATAACCCTTCGTTAGGTCTAGTGTCGTGATAAACCTGGCCAGGCCCAGTCTGTCAATGAGCTCATCCACTCTAGGCATGGGATAGGCGTCAAACTTTGAAATGTCATTAAGCTTCCTGAAATCATTGCAGAACCTGGTTGTTGAGTCGGGTTTCGGCACTAAAACAATAGGACTGGACCACCCGCTATGAGACTCCTCAATCACTCCCATCTCCAGCATGACCCGCACTTCTCTTCTGACTGCCTCTCTTTTTGCCTCTGGGATACGATAGGGCTTCAGCTTTACCTTGTCTCCCGGGCTGGTAATGATGTGGTGCTGGGCCAATGTGGTGCGGCCCGGCGTGGCCGAAAACACGTCCCGGTTCTGTTGGACCAGCTCCCGAAGCTCCTGCCGTTGGGTCGGGGACAACTGTTCCCCGATGGGAACATCGGCCGCCTCTGCCACCTGCTGCGCAAAAGGGGGAAGAGGGGGGGGGGCGAGAGCAACACATCCCGGGCATGCCATTTCTTCAACAGGTTAACATGGTATAACTGTCGATGCTTCCTACGGTCGGGCTGGTGGACCTTGTAGTTGACGGGACCCACTTTCTCGATTATGTCGTAGGGTCCCTGCCATTTGGCTAGGAATTTGCACTCTGCTGTCGGTACCAGTACTAGGACCCGGTCCCCCACATTAAACTCCCGTGGCTGTGCGCCCCGGTCATAAATGCGCTTCTGTGCGTCTTGGGCCTGTTGCATATGTTCTCTCACCACTGGCCAGAGCGCCTTCATCCTGTCTCTCATTACCTGCACATGCTCTATGAGAGACCGGTGGGGCGACGGCTGTTCCTCCCAAATCTCCTTTGCGATGTCCAGGAGACCCCGCGGCTTGCGGGCGTAGAGCAGCTCAAATGGCGAGAAGCCAGTGGAAGCCTGTGGGACCTCACGCACAGAGAACATCAGAAAGGGCAACAACTGATCCCAATTCTTCCCATCCTTCTCCATCACCTTCCTTAGCATGCTTTTTAGGGTCTTGTTGAAGCGCTCGCACAGCCCATCCGTCTGGGGATGGTATATGGAGGTTCGCAGCTGTTCCACTTTCATCAGTTTGCACATTTCTTTCATGACCCGCGACATAAAGCACGAGCCCTGATCAGTGAGAATAGAGTCGGCAATTCCCACCCGACTAAACAAATGAAAGAGCTCCCGTGCCACAATTTTGGCCGTCACCGTGCGTAACGGGATGGCTTCGGGGTAACGGGTAGCATAATCTATGATTACCAGTATATACTGGTGGCCTCGGGACGATTTAACTAGAGGGCCCACCACGTCGAGGGCAATTCTTGAGAATGGGGTCTCAATGATGGGCAGCGGGATCAGAGGATTTTTATATTGTACCTTTGGTGCTGCGCGTTGACACTCTGGGCAGCTCCTGCAGTAGTCCTCTACCGCTCTCTTCATGCCCGGCCAATGGAAACGCGCCCTTATGCGCTCCATGGTTTTGTCCACGCCCAGGTGCGCTCCGAGGATATGTGAATGCGCTAGCTGGAGTACAGTGGGAATAAAGAATTTCGGCACCAGCAATAGATCTCTAACCTCATCATTCTTTTTTATGACTTGGTACAGCAATTGTCTTTTTATTGCAAAGTGAGGATATGACAGGTTACTCACCCCCTCCACCGGATTTCCATCTATGGTTTTGATATTCGCCCGGGCCTGCGTTAGGTTTGGGTCTTCCAGCTGGGCCGTTCCGAACTGCCCCGCCAGGTCCCTCCCCACCTCGTCCGCCTGGGGGAACTCCGCAAATGGGTCATCGTCACTGCTATCCGTCTCGGGGCCTGCTTGGGGCGCCGGCGCGTCGTCACCCACACCTGATGCCGTCTCAGTCTCACTCCCCGGTATATTCAGGGGTTCCGGCGCGTCGTCACCTACATCTGATGCCGTCTCAGTCTCACTCCCCGTTACGTTCAGAGCACACACCTTCGGCTGACGTAACCCTTTCTTCTTCCTCGGTTTACCCGCAGAGGGTGGGGTGCGCGGGGAGGTGACGGCTGAGCACAGCTGGCGATACAGGGGGCAGTCTCGACCAATCAGCAGCGCTACCGGCAGGTTAGGTATGACGCCGGCTGTCATCGAGCAGACCCCCTTGGTGGTTGTCAAGGTGATCTGCGCTGTAGGATACAACTTTGTGTCCCCGTGCACACAGGACACTGACACTTGCGGAGCCTCTGCGTCGCAGTGTGCCAAATGGAGCTGAACCAGCGTTATGAGACTACCCGAGTCCAGGAGCGCTACGGCATCTTTGTCGTTGACGCGCACGGGTAAAAGTGTCGCCGATGTTTCCTTATGGGCCCAACAGGCTGCGCCATAATTGCACGTCTTTCCGCGGGGGTCTGAAGCTGCCGCCGATGGCATGGACACATCCCGGCCTGGGCAGTTCCACGAGAGATGCCCGGGCTCGCCGCAGTCATAGCAGCGTCTTTGGTCCTGGTCGAACAGCGGTCTTCTTCGGGGTAGTTCGGGATCACCTGCGTTCCCTACCCGGCCCCTTGGGCTGGGCTCGTCGGGACCCCTCCTTGTTCTCGGCCGCTCTGGCTTTTCCCCTCGCCCCCCTTTGAGTAACTCCCGCGTTACCTGGTGGGCCTCCACAATATTCACCAGCTGCTCCACGGAGCGGGGGTCCGCTTGACTCGCCTGCTTCTTCGTGTCATAGGGGAGGGCTCTGACAAAGCGGTCCATAACAATCCGTTCCAAGACCGTGGGCCCTCCGGGGTCAGTCATTAGCCAGGCTCGGCTTATGCGGACCAGGTCGTGCATCTGGGAGCGCGGGGAGGCCTGTGCGTCATACACCCAGTCATGGAACCGCTACGCACGGGACTGCAGACTATGGCCGTAACGGGACAAAATTTCCTGCTTTAGCCGAGTGTAGTTCTCGGCTTGCTCCGGTGGCAGGTCCTGGTAGGCCTTTTGCGCATTACCCGACAGGAAGGGGGCCAGCAGTCCCCCCCAGTCGTCTTCTGGCCAGCCCTCCCGGCCGGCGGTGCGCTCAAACGCTAGGAGATAGGCTTCTATATCCTCCTGCTCCGTCAGCTTGGGGATGAAGCGCCCGGGGTTAGGCCGCGTCCCGGCGGCCCCTTCCTCCCGCCGGTGAGAGGCCATCCGCTGGAGCTCCGCGTGGATCATCCCCGTCTGCTTCCTCTGTTCTTGCAGGGCCTCTTCGTGCCGGGTCTGTTGTTCCATGCTCGCCTGTACGAGCTGCTGCACCAGCGCGTCCATGCTTTTTCCGATATTAAATATATATATATATATTTTTTTTTTTTTTTTTTTTTTTTTTATTCTACTTCGATAAAGTCTATTGTTGTTTATTCCGCACCCCTGATTGCCAGTAGACTATGCCCGCATTCTCCACCACTGTGGCAATTCCAGGTGTAGGGGTGGCAGAATAAACAACACACAGACAGGTTGCAGTTCCCAAAATCATGCTCTTTATTTTCTAGTCAAATAATAACGGTTTGCTGGCGGTAATCTGTCGGCCGGGCGGCGTCTCCGCTCTGTGGCCTTTTGCCTTGCGCTGCTACGGGGGACTGAGAGGAGGCTCCTCGGCTCCATTAAGTCCCCCCTCCCCAACAGGCGCACCGCGCCGTGATTCGCTAATCACGTAATCACTCTGATGGGTCTTTAGTGACAGGTGCGTCCGGAAGCGGACGCCCAAACATGGGCAGCGCCCAGCCATTGGGTCGCCACATAGCGCCCATCAATCACCAAGCCCAGGGGTGGCTTGGGGTTGCCACAATACACACAATTGTTAAGGGGATGCAGACCAGAGAAAGACTTTCGTCTTGTTTACATCAGGGTCCCCCATTTTCAATTCATCATAACATATATGACATACATGACATACAGATAGACAGTAGTACTGTTACATCTAGACATTTATGACATACCAGATTCTACTGTATGAGTACAAAAATAGTCTAAAAAGAGAGTATATTGAATTGAATACTTTATTTTGACACAAATCGTATGACAAAAAAAACATTTTAAAAGACAAGACAATAACAGTGTCAATAACGCAGGTCAAAAATGGATGAAACACAATAAAGCCAAGGCTTGTTTCCATTGTGGTCCATACATGGAACATAAAAAGGCACAGAAACACAAATGGACATGTACACTGACAGGACACATTCTAAAAAAAAATTATAAAAACACCTAACCTGACAACTCATACAGTTAACTAATGTTAAAAGAAAATCCGCAAACCCTTAAAAGCAACTCATGATAAAAGAAATAAAAGCCAAGTTATGATAAAAGAGATAAAAAAAACATTTTAAGACCAATTTGAGTTGCTGCTGAGCCATGTTTTTAGGGCGGATTTAAATCCGAGAGGGGAGTTCAGGAGTTTTAAAAATGTTGGCAGGGCATTCCACATTACCGTAGCAGAGTAAAAAAAATGCATCTTTCCCCATGCATGTCCTGACTCTCGGCGGGACCAGGTCCGTGGGGCAACATATAATAGAATCCAATACAAAAAAACATTGTGCAATAACAGGTAACAGGTAACAGGTAACATGGTGTGACATCTCGGTATCTGTACATAGTTATTTACAGGGCATATAGGACATGCTAGGTAGCTTTGGTAGTGCAATACACTGTTACTGTTACTGTTGCTATATACATTTGAGGGGGAAGAAACTGTACATTGGAGCAGGTTGGGTAGGTGGGGTGGGGGGGGGAACTGTACATTGGAGGTGGTTGGGTGGGTGGGGTGGGGGGGGGGGTTAGGCGGGCTGGGGGGAACTGTACATTGGAGGGGGTTGGGTTTGGACATTTACAGGGGCCAGTTTCGAATTGCAGTCTCCCGTAGGTGCTCTTTGAGAGTGGTTTTGAAGGTGGGTAGCGATTTACATTCCTTTACAGCTGTGGGTAGGGAATTCCACATTGATGTGGCATAATTGCGAAACGTGTTTAGTCCAAGTCAAGTCAAGAGTTTTATTTGTCACGGCATACGAGTATACAATGAAATGCGGGTGGTCTTGCCCGCAACGATGTGCAATACAGTGGTACAACATATAATAGAATCCAATACAAAAAACATTGTGCAATAACAGGTAACAGGTAACATGGTGTGACATCTCGGTATCTGTACATAGTTATTTACAGGGCATATAGGACATGCTAGGTAGCTTTGGTAGTGCAATACACTGTTACTGTTGCTAATACTAATTTAAAGTGGCCTTTCCTTTTGGCAATAAGTATGGGTGTGTGCGGCATGAGTGTGTGCCCGCTCATGTTAAAGTGTTAAAGTGGCTGCTAGTGTGTGAGCGTGCACAGCGTGCGTGTCGTGTGTGTGCTCATGTGTGCTTATGTGTGGATAGTTCAGTGTTCTGTGGTACTCAATGTTCATTGTTCAAGACTCTGATGGCCTGGGGGAAGAAGCTGAGCCTAAGCCTCTCTGTCCTAGTAGCTGGGGTTCGCAGGCGTCTGCCTGACCTCAGCAGCTGAAACAGGCTGTTATTGGGGTGGTGGGGGTCTTTCATTATTCTGCAGGCTCTGGATTTGCACCTCTTGTTGTATAGAACCTGCAGGGGAGGTAGTGCAATACCCGTGGTACGCTCGGCTGAGCGCACCACTCTCTGTAGGGCCTTCTTGTCCTGTGCCGTGCTGTTTCCATACCAGGCAGTGATGTTTCCGGTCAAGATGCTCTCTACAGCTCCTGAGTAGAAGGACTGGAGTATCTTCCCCGATACTCTGAACTTCCTTAACTGTCTCAGCTGGTAGAGGCGCTGTTTCCCCTTCTTTACTACTGTGTCTATGTGTGTTGACCATGTCAGATCCTCTGAGATGTGGACCCCCAGGTACTTAAAGCTGCTCACCCTGTCCACGGTAGCCCCGTTAATCATCAGTGGTGTGTGCGTCTCCTGCTGTCCTCTCCTATAATCCACGATCAGGACCTTGTTTGAGCCGAATCTGGGTTTAACATAATTTGTGGAGCTCCCTCTGGTGTTGTCGTCATGGTATTCACTGACCTTTGGGAAGTATTTTGACATGTACATGGGTACCTTAGTGGTGTAGTGTATCTTGTAGACCAGGCCCATTGCAAGTTGCTGTATTCTGTCGTCTACTCTAAGCCATCCTAGGTTGTCAACATGGGCAGGGGTGAGGTGGGTTCTAGGAGTAAGGTCAAGCAGTAGTCCAGACCAGTTTGTTTTGTGATGTTTGTAATCTTGTTTTTAGCGCCTTTGAGGTGCTTTGGTACCATGAGGTGCAAGCATAGTCGTAGTTCCCTGTAAAGGGAAGGAACATAATGTTTTACTACGACTATGCGTGCCAGAGTCTTCAGGGTATTCTTGTTTACCAGAGAAGAGATCCGGTACACGAATCCAGTTCGTTGGTTGACTACATTGGATAACATTTTGTCACAGGAAATATTTGCCTCTAGGATGGAACCAAGGTATGTAATTTCATCTTTCCTTGTGACAATATTGTCACCCACTGTTGCCGAGTTTGTTATTTGATCCGAAGAGAATGGACTCTGTTTACCCAGGTGTAATGATAGTTTGTTATCAGCGAGCCAGGTGCAGATTCTGCCGAGTTCCGAGCTGAGGGTTTTTTCAACCTGTAACTTGTTCTTGTCAGAGACCAGCAGGGCTGAGTCGTCCGCGAACAGGAACAAGTTGCAGTCACAAGCTGACCCGATGGGTTTTATATCGCTCCTTGCACGTCATGTCAGGTTCATTAACCTTGTCTGAGTGGGCGCCCTGTTTGTGACTGTGAGCTAGGCAGGCGACTGCCTGGGAAGGTCCTGTTTGTGACTATGAGCTAGGCAGGCGACTGTCTGGGAAGGTCCTGTTTGTGACTGTGAGCTAGGCAGGCAACTGTCTGGGAAGGTCCTGTTTGTGACTGTGAGCTAGGCAGGCGACTGTCTGGGAAGGTCCTGTTTGTGACTGTGAGCTAGGCAGGCGACTGCCTGGGAAGGTCCTGTTTGTGACTGTGAGCTAGGCAGGCGACTGCCTGGGAAGGTCCTGTTTGTGACTGTGAGCTAGGCAGGCAACTGTCTGGGAAGGTCCTGTTTGTGACTGTGAGCTAGGCAGGCGACTGTCTGGGAAGGTCCTGTTTGTGACTGTGAGATAGGCAGGCGACTGTCTGGGAAGGTCCTGTTTGTGACTGTGAGCTAGGCAGGCGACTGTCTGGGAAGGTCCTGTTTGTGACTGTGAGCTAGGCAGACGACTGTCTGGGAAGGTCCTTTTTGTGACTGTGAGCTAAACAGGCAACTGCCTGGGAAGGTCCCACTCACTCAGTATGACATGGGGAGGGGGACGGGGTACATTTTAAGTAATTGATTGATACAGGATTTGTTCAATGTAGCATTCATTATGTGATAGTTTAACCTCTTAAGCATCGGGCAAAAATGGGGCTATTTCAAAAAAAGTTGCAGTATTTCAACAACGGTTGAAAATGTTGCCCAAAGTGCTTCACAGCAGTAGGCTAATGTAGACATAGTGTTCTGAAGGATCAGATTAAACCGAATATATAGATTTATTTATATATATATATTTAATTGTATTTGTATATCCCCTGATATCCCTTGTATATTCCTTGTACAATATGCATTGAATATCCCTTCTAGTCTACTGAACATCCCATAATAGTCTCCATTCTACCATTGGACGAGACCTTGGTGCCAGGTCGCCATACCCCTCAGACCAAGTTCAATCGTACCGCTCAACATGTATGGACAAGTCCTAGTTCCGCGTAGGAATATGTCTACCGCACCACTAATGGTACTATTTATTCATAGTGCGTATATATACTGCGCTATTAAAGTAGAACTTTCTTTTTAGTCCAGTTCCTTACCCTCCAACAGAGTGACAGACGCAAAAGCCTCCCCGCGAACCACGTGTGGGCAGTAAGGCCAATTCGGCCCAGTATCGGCATTGAGACATCGTGTATATTAATATTTGAATAGTCATATTTGGCACTATATCGTCGAGTTGGACGTATTCTATTAAGCTAATAATAGTCTATTCATATATAGTGCCTCGTGCGGTAAGAGTTCTATAGTAATCAGCACCCCATCGTTTCGGGCATCAGCTGGACGCTTATCCAGGGTGGTTGACCCCACGTGAAGCTGCACCCGAGGAGCTCCAGGCCAAAGAGCGAGTGGACCTGTATATTGGATTATTCTACCGACGACGGCTAGCCTTCCCCGGCTTGGATTATGCTTTGAGTACTTTGATTATTCTATGGATAAAGGCCAACACTGCGGTGTGTTGGAAATACCCCCCCCCGGAGAGGACGACAGGTGAGACGGCGCTCTGCACAGTGAGGTCGCCTCACGTCTCTCCGTCGTGGACCGGAGGACGCCGGCCACAGAGGGTCCAACTGCATTCATCTGTGGATCGAGGATCGTTGGGCACCGTGTCGCACAACTGTGGACTCTCCCAAGATACCCTCGGCCAGACGGGATCCAGCCAGTGACTCTCTAACCCCCCCCCCCCCCCCTCCAGCTGTCCTACAAGCAGTCGGAACCTTCCCCTAGTGTATCCAGCTATATAATCATTCAAGTATCATCGCTATTGTTCCCTAAATATTCCAGGTTGTATATTTGCTTCCTGCGCAATCAGAGATTGGACATTCGATATTGATCTACCTACGAATACTCATTTGCCATAAAAGTGCATACTATTTCAAATCATAAATGTAATTAAGTGATCGTTGTACATACCTTTTGCTATGTATTAAAACTCAAACTTTCGATTTGGTACATTTGTGTTGGATCCGTTTATCAGGTGGGAGTGTTCAACATATTCATACCTAGTACTGGGTGGCCAGAGTCTAAAGTACAAGAGGTAGTGGTAGTAAGTATCATATCTAACCATACAGTCAGGGAATTGTACCCCTCAGTTACACATAGGTATGGTATTACTTAAATAATACCACAGTTTAGTCTAATCTGAACCATGATATCGATGGTACTATAATGGTATGAGTGACCAGGAAGTGATGGAAATACCATGATACTTTTTTAGGAAATACTAGGGTACTTTTCTGTAAAGGGAAGGAACATAATGTTTTGCTGCAACTGAGTAAGATTCAGTGTAAAAAAAAAAGTTTAAAAAAGAAGGCACTGGTAAAAGAGAGGTGCTGGTTAGGGTAACATGCTGTTCAAACAGGGAGGAATCAGTGCTGAAACGTTAGTGGAATATTTATATTGTCAAGAAGGAGAAATGAGCATTTCCTGAGCAACATGAGGAGGATCCAACCCTTCCTGACAAAAGAAGCCGTCCAACTCCTCCTGCGATCAACAGTCATGTCTCGCCTCGACTACTGCGATGCACTGCTAGCTGGTTTACCGGCCACCACCACCGAGCCTCTTCAACTCATACAGAACACTGCTAGCTGGTCTACCGACTACCACCAGACTCAGCAAGGCCAACGGTTTCTCAGTTACAGTGGGTGACAATATTGTCACAAGGAAAGATGAAATTACATACCTGGGCTCCATCCTAGAGGCAAATCTTTCCTGTGACAAAATGGCAACCAATGTAATAAAAAATGTCAACCAACGAACAAGATTCTTGTACCGGATCTCCTCTCTGGTAAACAAGAATACCCTGAAGACTCTGGCAGGAGCACTCATTCAACGGTACTACGACTATGCGTGCACCTCATGGTACCAAAGCACCTCAAAGGCACTAAAAATAAAGATCACAAAACAAACTGGTCAGACTATACTGCTTGACCTTACTCCTAGAACCCACCTCACCCCTGCCCATTTTGACAACCTAGGATGGCTTAGAGTAGACGACAGAGTACAGCAACTTGCAATGGGCCTGGTCTACAAGATACACTACACCACTAAGGTACCCATGTACATGTCGAAATACTTCCCAAAGGTCAGTGAATAGCACGACCACAACACCAGAGGGAGTTCATTATGATGAATTGAAAATGGGGGACCCTGATGTAAACAAGACGAAAGTCTTTCTCTGGTCTGCATCCCCTTAACAATTATGTGTGTATTGAGCTGTACTCTATTGTACCCATTCTGCAATCTGTTAATAAAATGTTCAATCAATTCAATCAGTTCCACAAATCATGTTCAACCCAGATTCGGCTCAAACCACTTCAACACTGCTAGCTAGCTGGTTTACAGACCACCACCACCGAGCCACTTCAACTCATACAGAACACTGCTAGCTGGTTTACCGGCTACCGCCATTGAGCCACTTCAATTCATACAGAACGCAGTGGTCCGCCTGATCTGCAATCTACCAAAACCATGCAGCCCACGTTACCCCGCTCCTCAGAGAGCTGCACTGGCTTCCCGGCGCAGCATGAATCCACTTCCCTCCTACCTCCGGTCAATAGTCTCTAACTACACACACCCTCAAGACCCCTACGCTCTCCATCTTCCGCCCGCCTCAGATCCACTCGTATCCGAGCTCCCTTGGGGGGGGGGGGGTCATCAAAGAGAAAGCAGGCTATTCTTGGTCCTCGCTCCACAATGGTGGAACAAACTTCCCACCACGGTCAAGATAGCTGAAACCCGGCCAATTTTCCGCTGTCGACTAAAAACACACCTCTTCAAACGGTACCTTACTACAATGCTACAATACTTATACTACTACCTATCATACTACTACTATGCAGTCGGGTTCGACACTATTTGACAAACAATGCCACTGACCCTTAGCTGCTAGATATGTAGCCCTCCTGCTGACTTGTTGTTCACAATTTAGACAATGTATGACTTGCCCTTTTGGTCAAATGAAACCTTAAAAGCGGACTAGTTGGGTATATGTTCTGTCCAATCAGAAAATGAATATAAAATATAAATATAGACACTCAGGCACTCGTTATCCCACTCTGGCTCTCACTGAAAGCAGAGCTCTTTATCGTTTACTCCTCATTCCCACCCCCCCCCCCTCTCTCTCTCTCGCTCTCTCTCTCTCTCTCTCATTTTAAAAACATTTAAAATGTTCCGTGGAGTGGACAGAGCAAGCCCCTATTCCATCTCCCTGTTCCTAAAATCAATTAAATACATGGTTCCTGCCTGGGTAGGGGACGTATCAGATATTAAACTGATAAGAACAGATACTACACTTGATCTTAGCCAAAAGGCAGAGAAGCGATTTGCATATTTAATATTTTCTTAAATTTTTTTAAACTAATGTTTTTTTCTTCCATTTTTCAGTTTGTCTTAAAAGAGATTTGTGAACTCCACCTAATGGTTAAGGCACAAGTTAATCTTTGTCAACAACAGGAACACAAACTTGTTTTCTTGTTGAACCCAGGGGGAGAATTATCTCACAGCGTGTTATAGGCTGCCAAAGACGATGCAACAGGAAATCGATTGTGAAGCTAAAGCAGAGATCAAATAAGCTAAGATGTAGATGCTTTTAATCTAGCGCTTCAGCCTAAGTCCCTCTGCAGTAAACACAAAATAAACGTTCTGGTATCCCGTTCATCCAATCAGGAGAGAGTTATTATTTTTGCATGTAGACTACTTATTTAAAAAAAATTTAAAAAAAAACGTACAGCTGTTATGGTTTGAAACCGACCCCAATCGCACAACACAAGACAGGTATGAGAGTAAGCCAAAACAGGGCAAATATTTATTATAGAACAAAAAGCGGCACAGTCCCTTTAAGGGAGAACACAAAAACACTAGAGTCAAGGAAATATGGAAAATGCGGCACTGTGCCTTTAAGAGGCGAACAGGCTAAGGGACTAAGGCTAAGGGCCAGGGCTAAGTGTCAGGGCCAGGACCAGGGGCACTGGAGAGGGGGACAGGGACAGAGGCCCGGAGAGGCGGGCTGGAGACAGGGACAGAGAACAGGGTTAAGGCCTTGGACAGGGCGAGGGCCAGAGCTGCTTACAGGGATGAGGACAGGGTTCCGACGGCGGAGGCCGGGCACGGGGACAGGGGCCCGACGGCGGAGGCCTGGCACGGGGACAGGGGCCCGACGGCGGAGGCCTGGCACGGGGACAGGGGCCCGACAGCGGAGGCCGGGCAAGGAGATCCTCCTCCCGTCCCTACACAGAGTAGGGCTCTGCTGCTCAGGAAGGAATCCTCCTCCTCTTCCTCGGATGCTGCAGACGGGCAGCGCAGAACAAAGGGGGTCCGAGGGGAACGGGATGAGCACACGCCATCCTCCCGTGGAATACTAGGGAGCGACGACGAGCCTCACCCCAGGAACGAGGATCACGAAGAGACGCCTTCCTCCCGTGGAATCGGGAGCGATGGTGAGCCGGCTTGACGTCTGGAGTGGGAACACTGGAAAACCTCCCGTAGAGAATTAGAGAGCGAAGACGGTGTCCCACTCCAGGCAAACGGCGACAGGTGGTGATGGCTGGCACGTCGTCTCACGCCGGAGACGCGGCAGGTGATGGTGACGTACAGAATACAGAACGAACACAAAGTCCAGAACACAGAACGACCCGACAAGGACTGGAGGGGAGCCTGCAACCTAAGTACTCTCCCGAGCAGATTGCAAACTCCCAACAGGTGCGTGAAGGTAGAGGAACAGAATGTCCAAGGGTGGGGGCTGGTGAAGGAGAGTAGACAGGGAAAAATCTCGCAAGGGTGGGGGCTGGTGAAGTGAGGAGACAGGGAAAAAAAGGTCTAGGGACAGGCGAATCCTCACAACAGCACCTTTAATGAGTTACATTTTCAAACCTCTGCTAACTTCTATGCACAAATATTTCTTTCTTCAGTGAATCTTTTAGTTATAACAATATTCTGTAGCTAAGAACTGTTGTGTTTTGGTGAAACTACTGTACTACATTTTGACAAACCAAAGAGAAGGTGAACTGGCTTGGGGGAAGACGTGAGGGGGAAGGCGTGAGGGGGGAGGACGTGAGGGGGAAGGGGGGAGCACGTGAGGGGGAAGGGGGAAGAGGGGAGGGGGAAGAGGGGAGGGGGAAGACGTGTGTGATGTTGGCCATCATCATTTCCTGCGTCAAAATATTGCCTTGAACTGGCAGTAAATTCGCAGCAAAATAAATGCACTCAAAACGGACAAATGCACAGTGAGTGGGCAAACAGGAAGGCTTTGCTTTGGTTTGTCGCTGAGGTAAAAAAAAAATTAAAATACCCCAGGTTGAGTGAGAATAGCGTTGACGTTCAGTAGCAATCCAGACGGATGATTTGAAATGTAAACCAATCCACTGAGACCTTTGTAAGTGGTTTAGGGGGGTGCTTAAAGGGTGGCCTGTATGGGTAATCCAATTAACAATACAGATAATATAGAGAGGAAAGAGCCTCATGCTTGAAACAGAGGAGATAAGGAAACATTTTCCAATTGCTATAACTCCACTGACTTTGAATAGTCAATTATATATATATTGCTGGCTCTAAGCTTTCTACTGCCATGCATGTAATTGGACATAGGTATTGCAACTCAATGAGAGAGTAGAGTATATACCTTTAAAAGCTGCATGCTTGTGGAAACATTGGAATCGATGCCTTTATGTATTTTAATCTATGTTGTTGGCCTTGTTTCTTTTGTTATAGTATTCTTGTTGTTGTTTTGTATATGTCTAATATGGACCTTGAGTCTGAAATAAAGTCTTCATCATTTACCACATATACTGTTAACAGAATTCGGCTATAGGGCGACAATAATGTGGTCAAGAGGCATGGTTTCTATCTTGAGCCTGAACTGGCGTGGTTTCTTTTTATTCACATGGAAAGAGCAGCAGTAACATACATGTTCTTCTCTCACTGAGAGACATTGGGGGAGAGAACGAAATGGGAGTATACCTTTTCTTTTATACTCGCCATAAGGTGGAGTACCTGGGTGGCTCCGCCTAGAGCGCCCTCTAGTGGGAACAGATATATATGCAACTAGACAGTCACTGGTGAAGACAATATATATGCAGGTAAAGTTACTAGTGTAAACAGCCATATGTACAGTTAGACAGTTACTAACAATCCTACACAGAGCCTCTGATCTCAACATAGATTGTTAGTAACTGTCTAACTGTACATATGGCTGTTTACACTAGTAACTGTTGATATATATATATATATATATTTGTCTGCATATAACCCCTCTATATACTTACTTACTGCAAATAACCCTTAGTTCTGTGTGATAGCATGTGCAAATGCTGTATATAATACACCATATATATATATTTATTTATTCTCACCACATATATACCTACAGTATCCACACCCGTCTATATTTACAAGCACATAGTCATTTTGCATATCTGTAGATACTATATCTATATATGAACATATACTTAGTTACGCTGCAGGCCAGTATGACTACTACTAGGGGTGGACGGTATAAACGGTATACGGTATAAACGGTATGAATTTGCTCTACGGTATGGATTTTGACTATACCGTGTAACCGGTAGTGCAGCTCTAAAATAGCAATGACGTCATGTAACCACAGCGCGACTATTTCACTCGCATTTGCCCCTAAAAATAGATAGAATTAGTCATAGATAATAGATATGTGCGAACTGGAAAAAGTTATTTAGGAGGCTTCGCGCAGTGGGCGTGCCAGCCCCTACCGCACGCATGTAAACACGGGTCTAGTAGTCTAGTGGGACGGTACACTGGAGGACGGCGGAGTCTCCCTGAGCTAACGTTAGCTTAGCTACCGGTACAAAATGACCCAGTCAACTATTCACTTTTAGTTTAATACACGCTCCACAAAGTCTAGTAGAGACGTGTGTGCTACCTGTTAGCTGTTAGCTCACGTTAACGCAAGTTAGTTCACCGTTCAAAACGAAATGTCCCATTGAACTAAATAATTCACTGAGGCGTTGTATTAACGTTATATATCCGGCTAGCAGTAGCTACAGATAGCTCCTGATATCAATGTCTTATAACACTGATTCGATGCGTATTCGAGCTGAGGGCTTGCTGAGCACAGTTAAGTAGCGTTATACCAATACAATAGGGTCCAGGTGCAGCGCCGGAGAATCCTGGCCGTAGCTCAGCTCGAGGCTACTCTAGTATAGGTCCAGGTGCAGCTCCGGAGAATCCTGGCCGTAGCTGGAGGCTACTAGAGTACACACAGACAGTGGAGCTTGTTGCGTGGTGGCGATGTCTCGCAGATAATACAAGTACAAGTCTAATTATATAATATATATATTTTATAAAAAGAAATTAAAAATTATATAAAATTTTAAAAAGAATTATCAAAAACGATGATACCGTGATATATACCGTTACCGTCTATGCTTCAAATTATACCGTGATATAAATTTTAGACCATACCGTCCACCCCTAACTACTACCATAGTGTATTCATACCTGTATCACTGTACATATTATACTACAACTCTGTACATACATTTGATTAGCACTACACTCAGTAGTACTAATTTGTATATTGTATACCCAGTTGAATCACTGACTGCTACATTTGCACTCTGGTTGGATGCCAAGCCTCTTTTCGTTGTACTGCACTTCTGCTGTATAATGGCAATACATTTTAATCTAATCTAATCTAATCTATTCAGTCTTGCAGGTGCATTCCAATGCATTGTGCACCCAGTGGTACAGTACACGTTACCTCTTCATTTCAATTCAAACTGATGGTAATGTGGTGTATCGTAAAAAGGCCCAATGTTTTTTAATTCGTTTTTTTTTCATTTGAATCACTGATTAAGCCTTTATAAGAGCACAGCTATAGCCTACTGGTGCACTCTGAGCCCAGGAAAGAAATGTGTACTTCAGCCCAACGGAGTCTGCCTGAGGCTGTGTGATCCCGTTGGCTTAAAAAGTGTTGTGTTTGTCTGTGTGCCCTGAGACTATCGGAGTCGGGATGCACCTCAGCGAGACCCCCGTCTGTCAGTTGCGTGCCGCCTCGCCTTGAATACTAAGACGTCCCAGAGAGTGAAATGTCTCGCTTCGCTTCACGGCTCGGACTGACAGGAGCGAATACTGACTATTTGGAAGCTTTGCACGTCGGGACGAGTACGGAAAGATGTACAGTACGACATCAATTCGGGGTCTAGCCTGTTCTCTAGACTCTAGAGACACAACACTTTAAGATGCTATTATTCTTTCAAAACAGCTCTCAAGATGCACCTTTTCACCAATGCTTTCCCCACTAGTTAGTTTAGATTAGATTTAGGTTTCATTATCCCTCTACCTGCCCCCTCATCACCCCCTTGCCCCTATTGCCCCTTTTCTCGCCCTCTTGACTTGTGAAGCAACCTTGGGTTTCTTGAAAGGCGCTATACAAATTAGATTTATTATTATTATTCTGTTAGCTTAAATGCTATTATTCTTTGTTCGATTAGATGCTATTGTTCTTTGTCACTATTATCCCTGTACCCAAAAAATCCAAGCCTGCTTGCCTCAACGACTACCGCCCTGTAGCTCTCACCTCCATAGCCATGAAGTGCTTTGAGAAGCTAGTAAAGGGCTACATCTGCTCCTCCCTCCCCATCAACATGGACCCCCTGCAATTTGCATACCGCCCCAACAGGTCCACGGAGGACGCCATAGCCCATGTGCTGCACACAGCAGCATCACACCTGGACAAGAGGCAGGGGAACTATGTGAGAATGCTATTCATCGACTACAGCTCGGCATTCAATACCATAGTCCCCTCCATACTCATAGCCAAGCTCAGGGACCTGGGCTTGGGCTATGACCTCTGCCAGTGGGTCTTGGACTTCCTGACTGGCAGACCCCAGGTGGTGAGAGCAGGCAACTGCACCTCCTCATCCATCACCCTCAACATAGGGGCCCCCCAGGGCTGTGTTCTGAGTCCCCTCCTCTACTCCCTGTACACACACGACTGTGTGGCTCAGCGGAGTAGCAATACAATCATCAAATTTGCTGACGACACAGTGGTGGTGGGCCTGATCTCTGCCAACGACGAGAGGGCCTACCTGGAAGAGGTCAAGGTCCTGGCGGGATGGTGCCAGGAAAACAGCCTCTCCCTGAACGTCAGCAAAACAAAGGAGATGATTGTGGACTTCAGGAGGTCGGGGGTCAAGGACTACAGCCCCCTCAGCATCGACGGGGCACCGGTTGAGAGAGTCAACAGCTTTAAGTACCTCGGAGCCTACATATCCGAGGACTTGACATGGACCACACACATTGACAGTGTTGTGAAGAAGGCACGACAACGCCTCTACTTCCTCAGGCGCCTAAGGAAGTTCCAAGTCAGCCAGAAGATCCTTAAGAACTTCTACTCATGTACAATAGAGAGCATCTTGACCGGCAACATCACCTCCTGGTTTGGGAATAGCACTGCACAAGACCGAAGCAGACTACAAAGAGTGACACGTTCAGCCGAACGCACAATTGGAGGGGGGCTCCCCACCCTCCAGAACATTTACTACAAGCGTTGCAGGGGCAAGGCTAAGAGAATCATTAAAGACTCCAGTCACCAGAACAACTGCCTCTTTGAACTGCTGCGGTCAGGCAAGCGATACCGGAGTCTCAAGGCGAGCACAGAAAGACTCAGAAGAAGCTTCTATCCCCAGGCCATCAGGCTGCTAAACGAACAATGAATGAACACTACACAACAACACCCACCAAACGCACATATCACACACATCCACACGCACACACTCACTTTAAACAAACACACTGTAGCACCCACTCCACACACTTTATAGCACACACCCACTTTAAACAAACACACTGTAGCACCCACTCCCCACACTTTATATTTATGGATGAAGGATTGCACTACAACTCGTACACCTTACTGTAAATTGTACCTAAAATTGTACCTCATCCCATTTCTGCTTTGCACTAGATAGTACTGTACATTAGTACACTGCATAGTAATGTGTATTGTATATTATATGGTAACTCAGAACATTGTACATATGTCTATACCGAACACTGTGACCTCATTTTTCTTCTTCTAAATTCATGCTATATTATGTTATTATGTTATTTGATACTATCAGTATCTTGTCTAGCACAGTCTCTGGAGCGTAACAGTAAGAAGCATTTTGTATGAAAGTATTCTGTACTTCTGTATGACAACTATTAAAGAACTTGAACTTGAACTAGCCTAGATGCTATTATTCTGTTATCTTAAATGCTATTATTCTTTGTTAGCCTATAGAGATGCTATTATTCTGTTATCTTAAATGCTATTATTCTTTGTTAGCCTAGAGATGCTATTATTCTGTTAGCTTCAATGCTTAGATTAGATGCTATATGCTCCTCTTCCTGAGGAGACCCAGGTCTTTCAACATGCGTAGCCGTCTGTGGTGGTAGCCAGCATCATCTTCTTCGCCATAGTATTGCTTGTTTGTTTTTTGTTTTTATTTATTTGGGAGGGACAGTACACTTCAATCAACATTTTAGTTCACACTATAAAGTAAAGTCAGTTAGCCAAGAGGCTAAGTAGTCTAGGCTACCGGTAGTCCATCGGTCAACAACACAACAATTAGCCTATAATAATGTAAAAAAGAAATTATATAATAATAACAAAAAAAACTGCACATTTTATTAAGAACCATTAACAGCATTATTCAAAATAACCAGTAATCAAGTGGTTCAAACAGGAGCTGAACATTTAGGAGGGTAACATCAACTTAAGAGACACTAACAAACTGAACAAGCTGGTGAGGAAGGTTAACTCCATAGTGGGAGTCAAACTGGTCAAACTAGAGGTGGTGGCCGAGAGGAGGACGCTGATACAAACACAGCAATACTATGATGACGGTTTGTTTTAATTTTTTTTTTATCCACTTTTTCTCCCATTTTTAGTGATGCACCGATGTGAAAATTGTGGCCGATACCGATAACCGATATTAATATTGCTGTTCTGGCCGATACCGATATTTACCGATGTCGATATCTCTGTATAGAAAACACTTTTTTATGATAATCAAATAAAGAGCTATTTTCCAAAACGCATAATTTTTTTTACTTTTGTAACTTATTTTCAGAAATGACTGATATTTTGAAACTATTTAAGGCCAAAACATGTAAAAAGAAGAAAAAAAAGATAAAAAAAAAAAAAAAAAAAAAAAAATTAAATTTTTTTTTTTTTTTTTTAATATCGGCCCTATCTTGATATCGGACCGATACCGATGTGTAAAAAAACGGCCATATCGGCCGATATTATATCGGCGGCCGATATATCGTGCATCACTACCCATTTTCTATATTTTCTCCCATCCCAATTTCGTATCATCCAATTCAACCCTCCCCTGTCACGAACGCTGTTTCTTGCCTCCCACAAGCCGGCTGCAATGTGGACTAAGTCATACATAGCACAAGTCCCCTCCGGTACTTGAGGTAACAGCAGTCGCATCTTTTCACCTGCGCAGCTCGATCTCTCAGTGGCGAGGAGTAACGCGTGGGAGGCTCACGCTGTCCCCGACACTTCCTGATTCTACTGCGCAGGCGCACCAACCGACCTGTAGGAGTCGCTGTCCACAACGCCCGATCCCCACCCATCAGTTTCCCACCCCCTAATACGGCCAATGTGTATTAGTATGAACGACCAGCTAAGCTGAAAGGAATGTGGAGCGCTGGGCTCGAACAGGCAAGCCCAGCGTCTCCGCATTCGTGGCGAGCGCCTTGCCCACTACGCCACGTAGCCGCTCCTGGTTTGTTTTAATATTTATGGTTAAGATAGAAAGTTAGGGTTAAGGTTAAGTGTGGTTAGGGTTTGGGGTGAGGGTATCAGGAAAGTGTGTCTTGGTAGTCTTGAGGTAAAGGCACTTGTCTCCCAAGCAAGTGTCCCGTGTTCGTTCCCCACCAGTGGAACACAACTGTTTTCTGAAAATGTACTTATTTGTAAATACGTCACTATATGACTTATTTGTAATATGTACAGTACACATTGTACATTTTCGTAAATAACTCAATATATTACTTAAGGCTACAACATAACGTACAATATGTAACTTTTTCCTGTGGTCGATGAATACATTATTTATATATTCTAAGCGAGATCTGTGGATCTGTGATTCCTGGACGTTGGATCTGTGATCCCCTCATCCTTTTCTATAGTCAAATGTTTCCTGCCTTGGGTTAAGTCATTTCGAATACCCTCTAATGGTAAGGGTAACAAACACCCTCAAATAAACGTTATTTATTTGCTGCAAATGGAGGGGTGGAAATCAATTATGAAGTAGTGTGTAAGGACGTTTTTGAGGTGTTTGTAGTTTACTTGTATTTCCATTTTAGTTTATACTTATTGTATACATAAGAGTGAGGATAGAGAGAGAGAGAGAGAGAGAGAGAGAGAGAGAGAGAGAGAGAGAGAGAGAGAGAGAGAGAGGGGAAGGAAATGAGGAGTTAACGATAAAGAGCTCTGCTTTCAGTGAGAGCCAGAGTGGGATAACGAGTGCCTGAGTGTCTATATTTCTATACAGTACGGTGTGTCTAGTCTCATAACAGGTTGTATTGTTCCGTGATTCTGTCAAGGAGGGCTGTTCAGAGCGTCGGGAGGGAGAGACCTAAGCGGTTATTGATTTCCTTGAGGACACTGGAATAACACCTCCTCAAAATACTACCATCATCACTAATACTATCATCACACCTAACCGTTTCACCCCCCCATTCCTCTCCCGTTAACCCTTTCACTACCACACTACAGAAGGTTAACCCTTTCACTACCACACTACAGACGGCCACTGTCGTGTGGCAGTGGGAAAGGGTTAACCTTCTGTATTGTCGCAGTGAAAGGGTTAACCCTTTGGTAGTGTGGTAGTGAAAGGGTTAACGGTGCACCGGTACTTTAATAATGTGTCCATATTTACAATATGGCAGTATGTCTGTTTCCTGCCTCTCCATCGACATGTCCTGTCACTTTCAGAAACTAGACTAACTGATGACATTTACAAGTCTGTCACCTGGGCACCTTATATTAATATAGCTAACGTCTGAATGTGTTTCATACCGGCGGGTAATCTCATTAACCGCTACCAACTGCCTCAGGCAGTCCGTCGTGCCAGCAGCCATCAGGCTCCACAGCCGTGGGCAGGGGTGTAGCTCCAGATTCTGGGCCCCATGAAAGAATATATTTGTCGGCCCCCAGTGAATGCGAGCGCGCGTAAGCGAAAAACATTTTGGCAATTTTTTTATTGATGAAAACACATAATATGGTTTTTACCTATACATTCGGATCAGCAGTTCAGCACCTGCACTGTTGGTGGGTGAGCCTAGTAAAGGATGTCGCATTGCGTTCATCTTCAATGAATGGACCAATGCAATAGTCTACCAAAGCCCCCCCTCTCTCTCTATATATCTCTCTCACACACACACACACACACACACACACACACACACACACACACACACACACACACACACACACACACACACACACACACACACACACACACACACACACTTCAGAAACAAACATAGTATCAATGAGAGCATCAATAATACACCTGAGTGATGTCTAGTTTAAAAAAAAAAAAAAAAAAAAAAAAAAATTGGCCCCCCCCCTAGTGCTGGGCCCTTGGAATCATCCTAAGCTACCCCCCCCCCCAGCTACGCCCCTGGCCGTGGGCATGGACCACTGTGCCAACAGCCGGAGAAATAACGGCTGCGGAGCTCAAGAACTATTAGGAACAAGGTGGCTGGGTGGCGCAGCGGACATTGCGCTCGTCACCAACGCATGAGACACCGGTATCGAATCCGGCTGTCGGCGTTGCCTCCGGCTTGGGCCGGCCGTCATACTAACTCAATTGGCAGAGTTAGCGGGTGGGAAGTCGATGGGTGGTAATCTGCACGTTGTAAACAGCGACTCCTACAGGTCGGTTGGGGCGCCTGCACAGCAGAGACAGGAAAATGGCGGGGGCAGTGTGAGCCTCCCACACGTTACTCCTCGCCAAATGAGAGTCCGCGCTGGCAGGTGAAAAGATGCGACTGGCTGCCTACACATGTATCGGAGGGGACATGCGATGGGCTTCTATCCTCCCTACAACCAGCCAGTGGGGGGGCAAATGCGAGCAACGATCAAGACAGGGGGGAGGAGAATTGGCACGGCTAAATTGGGATGGGAGACAAATAGAAAAAAATAGGAGAAAAAGTGGATAAAAAAAAATAAAAAATAACTATTATGAACGTCTGACCACTAAGTAGGGGTGTAACGGTACACAAAAACCACGGTTCGGTACGTACCTCGGTTTTGAAGTCACGGTTCGGTACGCGTTTTTGTTACAGTGGGGGAAAGTTTTGCTTTCCATGTTCCACTCAGGGGTGATGTAGTGTGCAGTAACTAATTGTACTTGTAGGGCTGTCAACGAATATTCTATATTGAAATTATGAATCGACTTATATAATAATTATTATTATATTAGATTGTGAAAAAAACAGCCCCCGGTGGGCGTCCGTTAGTGGTTAACATACCGTTGTATTCGTTCGGTACACTACTACACAGGCGTTCAGTACGGTACACACTGATGAGGTCGCTTTCACATATAGTTTTGGTGGACTCGGTGCGGTTCTGGGGGTGAAGTTGCAACATTGTTGCATTCTTCATTTGGTTCGCCTGCTTTCACATAAAAATCTGTCAGGCGCACCGAACCTTCTGAACAATGTCACGCGGTCGAAAAGGGCGCTTGTCTATTGGACAGTGGAAATGTGTGTGTGGCTGCGATCCCGTGTGTGCGCGCGCGCGCGCGTGTGTGTGTGTGTCTGTGTGTGGACTGCGGAGCCCTGTTCTATATATATCTATGCCTCCAGATCAGCGGAGCCGAGTTTTGACATGGCATTAATCCATTGTTCTATTGAAGCACATTACCACCATCCTCTCGCTAAACAACTTGTAGACCACGGTGTTTTTATGAGTGCCCACAAGTAGCTGTTTTATTAATAATATAATAAGCCGCGTTTTTTCTTCCTTCTTCCCAAGATGCACAGATATATAGATAGATAGATAGATAGATAGATAGATAGATAGATAGATAGATAGATAGATAGATAGATAGATAGATAGATAGATAGATAGATAGATAGATAGATAGATAGATAGATAGATAGATAGATAGATAGATTAGATGCAGTGTGCTTGTTTTGCAGTGAGTGCTGCGAGCAGTGGTAATAATAATCACTTCCTATATTTGGTTCGCGTTTGGTTCGATGAAGCCGAACCGAGACCGACGTTTTCAGGCGGACCAGAGTTCGACTGTTTGGTCCGCAAACCGAGTTCGACACGCATTCACACAGACCCGAAAAACCGGACTATCGAATTCTGGTCCGAAAGTCCGGACCAAACAGCCCCTGTGTGAAAGCGACCTGAAACTGTTCGGTTCGGTACGGATACGTGTACCTTTACACCCTATGTCTGACTCATAACCACCAAAACCTGCACAGATTACAACGGATGACGTATATCATGCCAGTTAGGGTACCTTGTGTATACTGCACCTTGTGTATACTGTTTAATTGTACTCTCTTACTCATAGTATATATTCAGATACAAATTCTTTATTGCCTATATTTATGTAATGTATAATATAACCAGTAGGGCATACAGACCCTCATCTGTACCTTTGTTTACACCGTTTATTCTTTCTAATATTTGTATATTCAGAAAAAAATGTTGTATGTATTTCTACTATTACCCTGCCCATACCTGTACCTCCCCTCCCCCCTCCCCCATGCTGCTATGACGCATGCATCTCCCCAAGGGGATCAAGAATATGTTATCCACACACACACACACACACACACACACACACACACACACACACACACACACACACACACACACACACATTTCAGTTATTCCAAACCTCATCTTAACTACTCGCTCAATTAATTAGCTTTGTCTCCTCAATTACTGCTGAGGATAATAAAAATAATATGATGAAAATAAAATAAATATCATATTCTCAAAATAAACTGACGGGCCAGAAATTATTGCTGGCGGGCCAATTTCGGCCCGCGGGCCGCCTATTGCCGACCCCTGCACTACACGACCAAGGTACCCATGTACATGTCAAAATACTTCCCAAAGGTCAGTGAATACCACGATCACAACACCAGAGGGAGCTCCACAAATCATGTTAAACCCAGATTCGGCTCAAACAAGGGACTAAACACGTTTTGCAATTATGCCACATCAATGTGGAACGCCCTACCCAAAGCTGTGTAAAGGAATGTGAATCACTACCCACTTTCAAAAACACTCAAAGAACACCTACGGGAGACTACAATTCGAAACTGGCCCCTGTAAATGTCCTAACACAACCCCCTCCAATGTACAGTAAATTACCAAGTATGGTTTTGTCAATATTCCAATGTACAGTTTTGCTTGTACAGTTGTAGTGTCCCCCACCCACCCACCCCTCCTACCCAACCTCCCCCCTACCCAACCACCTCCAATGTACAGTCCCCCCCACCCCCCCAACCCCACCCCACCTATACCCAACCTCCTCCAATGTACAGTTTCTACGTCAAATGTATTTATACTCTCTTTTCTGGACTCTTTTCGTATCACAAACAGTACTGTATGCAAATCTGGTATGTCATAAATGTATAGATGTAGCAGTACTGTCTATCTGTATGTCATTCATGTACGTCAATATGTTATGATTAATTGAAATGGGGGACCCTGATGTAAACAAGACGAAAGTCTTTCTCTGGTCTGCATCCCCTTAACAATTGTATGTATTGAGCTGTACTGTAGCCTACTGTACCCATTCTGCAATCTGTTAATAAAATGTTCAATCAATCAATCAATCAATCAATCAATCAATCAATCAATCAATCAAAACATACTGTAGCCTGGCGAGAGGACATTAGGCTCCCTATTCCTCCGATTCCTACTAGAACTCGAGGCATACAGACTGTAAATCTAAAGGGTATATATACAGTACTATAATACACACACATGCGTGTTCACCTTTGCGTGCGGTGCAGCGGCAGCCTTCTTGACGGTGAATGACCGGGTTATTTATATATCTCTGGCCACACGGTCTGACAGTCGCTACGTCAGCAGGGGGTCGCACCGGGACCTTATTAGTGGAGAACAGAGGCGGCGTGACGACTCTTTTATCTGGTGTGTAGACGATGAGAAGTATGGCATTTCCATAGGCTACAGCATGTACCACTGGATGGAGCAAAACGCTACTGTATGTCTCTCTACAAAAATGTGCTGAATAATGTCAAGGTTTTGACCGTGAATGACTGTAATGGCTGCAAATTGCGCTGCTGTTGTGCCGTTGTTGAAAGGGGTATGACAAGTATGATTGCACCCCTCTGGGAGAATGGCAGATTATATTGTATGTAGTACTAGTGCATAGAAGAGAGGAGGAATAGAGAGGGGTGAAAATAGAGACATTTTAAAGGTGATGTTACAACCTTTCACCAGTAGGTGGCAATATACACCCACCGCTGGATGCTATACAGAGTCAATCAATCAGCCGGGTCTCTCTTTCAAGGATCAGACAGAATCTGTCAGGAGAGAAATACTAAACTTAGACTATGCTGCCTGCAGCTCTCTCTTTCACAGACAAAGCCTCTCACGTCGCAGGAAACTTGGCAGAGTTGCGGCAGCGATGCAAAAAAAAATATATATACATTACCGTTTGTTGTTAATCATGGCATGTTTAGCTGCTGTGTGTTTTGTTTGATATCAATTCCTAGTATTTTTGCTGGCGCCATGCAAATCGACACACGTCTAAACATATCCATAATATTTAGTTTCAGTCCGAGGTGGGCGGCTCTGTCTCTAACCATGACTCCCTAATAATCATCATCTGTTACTACAGCGACCACTGCTCATCTCTCCTCTAGACTGTTGCATGTTGAACCTTGCTACACCAGCTGCACAATACGGGACTCGGGAGTGGGGGATATATATAGGCGTCGTAGGAAAGCGATGGCCCGCAGCAGATAGCTCTCTCCCCGAGTCCTGTTTGGTGTTTTATATCCGCGCAATGCACCCGAGAGGCAGTGGGACTAAACACGTTTCGCAATTATGCCACATCAATGTGGAACGCCCTACCCAAAGCTGTAAAGGAATGTGAATCACTACCCACTTTCAAAACCACTCTCAAAGAGCACCTACGGGAGACTGCAATTCGAAACTGGCCCCTGTAAATGTCCTATAACCCAACCCCCTCCAATGTACAGTAAATGACCAAGTATGGTTGTCAATATTCCAATGTACAGTTTTGCTTGTACAATTGTACAGTGTCCCCCACCCACCCCTCCTACCCAACCCCCCCCCCCCCAACCCACCCAACCACCTCCAATGTACAGTCCCCCACCCAGAGTCTCCAGTGTTCGAGTCCAAGTCCGAGTCACCAAAGAAGAGCCCGAGTCGAGTCCCCGTTAACCTATAGTCCGAGTCCAAGTCATCCAGGTTGAGTCCACTACAGATGTCTGTTGACGTGTGAGGTGGTCCCGGGTCTTCTCGTCAACAGTTTGTTTACATAATCGAACATCTAGCAGTGCTCTTGCTGGAATTTGATGTAAAATATGTGTAAGCAAAGCGCGTGTCTGCCCTTGCACGAAATTAAATAATGTTACGGTGTTAATATAGCCATCGATATCTTATGCCAAATGGGGCCTATTACAATTTTTTTTTATTTATCAATAATAAATGTATTTATCAATTAACAAGTCCGAGTCCTCGTCTGCACCTTCCGAGTCCGAATGCAGTCAATGCTCGAGTCCAAGTCCGAGTCACGAGTCCTGAACTCGAGTATACTGCAACACTGCTTTCCACACCTGAGGAGAACTATACACTGAGGAGCTCAGAGCTGACTTCCATGCTGTCCTCACTCACTCACTCACACACACACACACACACACACACACACACACACACACACACACACACACACACACACACACACACACACACACACACACACACACACACACACACACACACACACACACACACACACACACACACACACACACACACACACACACACACACACACACACACACACAGGTTTATGCTACATCGTGGGGACCAATGACTGTATACAGCCTGATGGGATCCAGCCTTTCTAAAGGGTCTAGAGACATGATTTTAACTGCTAAAATCATTATATATTTTTTTGTTAACACAAAAACCACTTGACATTTCAAAACTCTCCAAAAAAAATAAAAAATCTGATATCTACTGGTTTATACTACCTCATGGGGACCACATGACTGTATACAGCCTGATGGGATCCAGCCTTTCTAAAGGGTCTAGAGACATGATTTTAACTGCTAAAATCATTTGAATTTTTTGTTAACACAAAAACCACTTGACATTTTCCCAACTCTTAAAAAAAAAGAAACCTGAAATCCCTCCCCCCATGGGGACCGGTCCCCATGGGGGGGAGGGATTTCATGTTTCTTTTTTTTGTGTGTTAACAAACAAATATAATGATTTTAGCAGTTAAAATCATGTCTCTAGACCCTTTAGAAAGGCTGGATCCCATCAGGCTGTATACAGGTTATAGTCAAGTCAAGTAATTTATTTATAGAGCACATTTAAAAGCTCGAGAGCCAACCAAAGTGCTGTACAGTACAGTCAAAGCATAAAATCAATGTCCTATAAAATACACAAATATAAAAAGGCACAACAGGACAGGACAGTACAAAAGGACAAGCGGATAGGGGAGCACAAAGTACAGTATAGCACACCGGGGACAGAGGAGCACAAGAAGAGATACAAGAGGGAGGGGCCAGGATAAAATTGCATGGGAGTGTGTGGGTTAGGGTAACCGAGAATCAGGATTAATCGAAGGCTAGGGAATAAAAGTGGGTTTTTAAACGGGCCTTAAATGTCTCCAGCGTAGGGGCAGATCGAATCTCCAGGGGAAGCTGGTTCCATAGTTTGAGGGCTACGGCCTTGAAGGAGCGATCGCCTCTCTTTTTTAGTCTGGTGCTGGGGGGGGGGGGGGGGGGCAGCCGAGCCTGGTTGGAGGATCTTAGTGACCTGGGTGCTACGTAGGGGGTGATGAGCTCGGTGATGTATAGGGGTACTGCACCCGATAGTGCCTTGAAGATCAAAGATTACACCCAGGCTCTTGACGTGGGGTTTGAGGTGGGTGGAGAGTTGTCCTAGGCTGTTGGAGAGTGTTTGGGTGGAAGAGGGGGGCCAAACAAAATGATCTCTGTTATGTTCATTGGCATACTATCAACACCACTGTTAGGCACTGCACATAACATACAATCAATTCAAAACAATACACTACCTTCCATTGTTTGGGGCTCTTGTTACAGTTTTTTACGACTGCTTTGATGCATTTTGCACATCAGAGTTTCAATGTGCAAAACTCAAAATGCTAATTGCTAAACTGACTTTAAAAATGCATACTCTAAGATACTAAATGCTATGCTTACATATCAAGTGCAAAACTGTTAATACAAAGTGCAAAACTCTAAATCATATGCTCCAGTCTCAGAATACAGCCACCTAATACTACATCAATGTTCAATTGCTTATTGCTACACAGGCAGATCACTAAATCAATTCCAACAGGTGTTTGTACTAATGTCTCATTACCTTCAACAGCCTTGCCCAGGTGAGTAGCATTGCAATACAATTGATAATATCTTCACCACTACATAAAAAGCTGCTTATAAACCTGAAGAAAGGAGCAACATGGAGCAAGTTGGTGCAGCTGAGGTTGCACAACGAAGGACAGGGTCATGGACGGGGTCGTGGCCAAGGAGGCAGAAGAACATCTGTCTCAAATGAAATTATAACCACAATTGTTGACCATGTAATACAGTAAACCGAGGTCTTACTAGTGTCTCATAAAGACAAACAAGTGGTTGAGCAGATATTGAGTGCAGAAATAGAGATGGTTAGTGACTGGCTAGGCTACAACAAGCTGTCCCTCCATGTGGGGAAGACTGAGTCCATCCTATTTGGGTCAAAAGTCAGGCTCAGAAAATCACCAGGTTTTAACATTAGAATAGGAGATACTGTTCTCACCGACAAAACATCTGTGAAATATCTTGGTTGTGCCAGTCAGATACAGGAGTTGTATGGGGAAGGAGTAATTTTTGTATTCTGCAGCTGTCTGCCCAGTGATCTGAAAATCGTAGTCAATGCTGTTAGATTCAAGTCCAGCCTGAAGACATGGCTCAAAAGGGACTATATGGTAAATGGTAAATGTGATGTGCAGTGGCGGCTGCTGACCAAATTTTTGGTGAAGCAAACATTTTATTTTTAAAACATCCCACAATGTGTGTGTCATTGGTGGCTGGTGCGTTAAAAAATTGGGGAGGACGGGAGAGATTAAAAGTAATAAAGAAGTCCGAAATTCAAGCTTTCTTTAACTACAAGGCATTTATTCATCATATATATTTTTTTTATAATATCAAACAGAAGACTGACTACACCGAATACAGAAGCCATGTTCGCTGGATTTTGGGGAAAAACAATATCTTTGACCTGTATTGGTCCCCTTGATACCACATTGTTGGGTATGGCCTACTTGGCCATAGTGCAGGGTCTTGTGAGGTCAAACCTTTAGTGGTGGTGGTGATACTGCTGCTTGTAGAGGTGGGTGACACGTCATCTTCATGATGGGCAGGTGTTATGGTCTCACTGAAGGTGGATGTTGACGGACAGGGTTCCTGCAAGTTTCAACAGGTTACATTTAAGACCTTTTAAGACCACTTTCAATATAATCTAATATGTTGCCATACCAGCAAAGAACTATTAAGGACAATTACTAAGAAGTAATTCCATGTATTCGCTATTACCATACTGCTTACTTTGCAGCCTGTACATTTCCCCCCCAAACACATTTAAACATGATCCAGAGAAGTACAGTATGGCTAAATACACACAATTGTTAAGGGGATGCAGACCAGAGAAAGACTTTCGTCTTGTTTACATCAGGGTCCCCCATTTTCAATTCATGATGAATTGTAAGAAATGGTGCAATTAGCACCATGCAATCCATTCTTTGTGGATCTAGCCCACAGTGTTTGTACACGTATAATATTGGGAGTTGTGCCTATAATTGACTCTTTGATACCGGCTCTGACCTGGTGAACGATCATGATTGCTCTGGCCTCCAGTGGCCTCTGCTATTGGGCTCTCAGACGTGGACCGGCTGTGGCTGTCTGAGGTCTCTGGGTCAATAAATGCTGCCTTTGTGGGCTCACATGCTGCAGACTGTGCTGTCGTCCATCTGTAGATTGTGTAGGTACACTTGAGACACCTTCTTGATGAGTTCTCACCTGCAGGCACAGTCAAACATGCATGGATACAGTTAGACAGTAGACAATAATTTTTTTAAAACATCCCCCACTGTGTGTCAGTGGTGGCTGTTTAGTTAAAAAATTGGGGAGGACGGGAGAGATACAAAAAAGAAATGTAATAAAGAAGTCAGAAATTCAAGCTTTTTTTTAACTACAAGGCATTTATTCATAATTTTTTTTTTTATAATATCAAACAGAAGACGGAGTCTGTGCTAACCGAATACAGAAGCCATGTTCGCTGTATTTTGGGGAGGAAACTATCTTTGACCTGTATAGGGAGGTGTAGTGGTTACGTCATTTTCGTTTTTTTCCTGTTCCACCCTCTGTGGAATGCAATGTATTTCCCCATTTACCATTTCTAAATAGTCTCGTTTTAGATAAATAAAGCATTAGCGTTGGCATGGTGTACCTTTCTGTGCGTATTTATCCACAATCTATAGCTCAAGATGAAAATATTCGCAATTAATCGTAAAGGTAGCAAAATAACAACGTTTATTACAACATTGTTGGGTATGGCCTATGACACTTGGCCATAGTGCAGGGTCTTGTGAGGTCAAACCTTTAGCGCCTATTTCCGGGTCTAACAGCCTGCAAACTACCTGGCGTTCTATCGCCATGCTCTAAGACAAACTCTAACCTTAACCAACTTCGAAAGAGTGGCTAAGCTTAACCGTCGAAAGAAGGGCAGGTGTTCTATCGCCATGCTCTAAGTCTAAGACAAACTCTAACCTTAACCAACTCCGAAAGAGCACCTGAGCTTAACCAGTGTAGACACTTACGGTCCCACGATTGGGCGTACATGTCACATGACCAGAAATGACCTGGCCAATCAGAGACGCGGAAACAAACATTTGTTGTCTAAAGTATTCAGGCAGCCCCGACATTTCCCCCCCAAACACATTTAAACATGATAGAGAGAAGTTATCGCAACATAGAAGTAATTTCCTAATCAATACCATTTAAGACTGACTTTTTAAGGCCCAAAATTGTGATTATTAAATGTAAGACTTTAAGAACAGTTATGAATATGAGCACTTTGAAAGGGATCATGTACCTTGGCTAATGTGTCCTCCTGAGCTTGGTCAATATCCACCTGGGCTGGTATATCCTCTTGCACATTATAGGCAGGAGGTGGGGTGCCAAAATACTTCAATAATGACCCTAGGAGAGATAAGAAAATTATATAATTATAGTAAAAAGCATTGCATTCATGATAGCTTAAAATGACAAGAACAGCTACAGTAGCTAAGTTAATAATTATGCTCAAGTCACCAACAGTGTTTATGAGCTTTTGAAAAGCAAATATATTACAAAGTGCATTTTTCACAAAATGAAACAAAAACATGATAATTGACTGTTCCTGTCCTTTACAGTTAGCTAGCTAGGATACCTAACACTGCCAGTGAAACTGCCCTGCAGAAGCTAACATCAGCTAACGAATTTGGCTAGCTAACAGTGATACTATTTTAATGGTCAATTGAAGAACAACAACAACAACTGAAAACTCTTAAATATGCCAAGTGTTCTAATAATTTTGGCCACCACTGAGCAAACTGCATAAATGTATTACACCGTTCACCCTAGGGTTAGGGTTAGAGTTAGGGTTTCTATAGTCTGAAAGGACTTGATGTGCTTGTATAGTTAGTTACTGCATAGAGCTATAGCTTGTGATGTCTAGCAAATAGCTAGTTCCTTTGGCCAGATTAGCATGATCCTTTAGCCTGAACAGTATATCTAGCAAGCTATTACTGTAATCTAGTCTTACTACCATTATGTATTACTACCATACAAGTTATAGCTGTGTCGCTAGCTTGCAACCTAGTTTGCAAGTTAGCTTCCTGTTTAGCAAGCTAGCTCGCGCTAGCTAGTTAGCAAGTCAGCTTCCTATTTAGCAAGCTAGCTCGCGCTAGCTAGTTAGCAAGCTAGCTTGTGCTAACTATGTAGTTAGTAAGATAGCTCATGCTAGCAAGCTAGATCGCATTAGCTAGCTACCAGTTATGACTAACGTATTCGGCCGAATTCAGTATAGTCTAAACAGAAACTAGCTTAGCATGCTAATCGTTGTTTAACCAAGTCATGAACCAATCAATTCAACCAATATACTGGCCCAACATATTTAGCTTTTTTTTAATTGGCTTACCTTGTCTTAGCATTCCTTAGCAATAATGTATCTTCATATATTGGTCTCTGTGAGTACATGCTACTGCCCTCTCAGTCCAGTCTGAACTGAAAGTACCTGCTCACAGCACCTTCTCACGATAAAGCTGGGAACGAGGTTACTGCAGCCTCGACTCCCTCGAGGTGAAGCTAAGTGGGGGGATGGGCATAGCCATGATGGGGACCGGGGTGTGTGAATTGCACCTGGGTGGGGGATGGGCGAATGCGGTTAGAGCGTTGGTAAACGTGGGGTCCACAGAATTCAGTATATTTTTAAGCAGCTCTGGGCTAGGGGAAAAGTCAGGACATGTTCTTGACGACGTGTGCTTGTTTGTTTGGAGAGATAACGTACAGTTAATGTGCTCAATGGACAAATTTTTTTATTTGTGTAGGTACATATTACATATTAATACATATTAATATAATAATATAATAATAATAATTGTATTTGTCTAGCACTTTTCATATAGAAATTGCAGTTCAAAGTGCTTCACAACAGTAAAAAAAATACAGGCATAAACTTCTTTGCCTACATCTATAGTTGATTGGCTGCTACAGCACAACACAACCTCCAATGTACAGTAAATTACCAAGTATGGTCTTGTCAATATTCCAATGTACAGTTTTGTTTGTACAGTTGTACAGTTTCTTCCCCCTCAAATGTATATACTCTCAAATGTATATAATGTAACAGTACTCTCTTCTTAAAAACGGTCTATTAATCAGAGTTTCCAACGCCAGGGTCTACAATATATGACAGGCATTGTACTCTTAAACAGTACTGTACTGTATATTTGTAGATCTGGTATGTCATAAATGTCTGGATGTAACAGTACTGTCTATATGTATGTCATGTATGTAATGTATGTTATGATGAATTGAAAATGGGGGACCCTGATGTAAACAAGACGAAAGTCTTTCTCTGGTCTGCATCCCCTTAACAATTGTGTGTATTGAGCCGTACTGTATTGTACCCATTTAGCAAGCTAGCTCGCGCTAGCTAGTTAGCAAGTCAGCTTCCTGTTTAGCAAGCTAGCTTGCGCTAGCTAGTTAGCAAGCTAGCTTGTGCTAACTATGTAGTTAGTAAGATAGCTCATGCTAGCAAGCTAGATCGCATTAGCTAGCTACCAGTTATGACTTGGACCAATGATTCTGTCAATATATGTGTTTTTTTATGATAAGCTTTTGGCTTATCATACTAACTAGCAATCTAGCTAGCGAGCTAATTAGAGTGAGCTAATGCAAGCTAACTAGACAGCTAGCTTGTATGGTTTGATTGATTGATTGAACATTTTATTTAACAGATTGCAGAATGGGTACAATACAGTACGGCTCAATACACACAATTGTTAAGGGGATGCAAACCAGAGAAAGACTTGTTTACATCAGGGTCCCCCATTTTCAATTAATCAAGTTTCTTTATTAGTTGTCATACAAAAATACAGAATACTTTTATATGAAATGCTTCTTTCTGTTTTGCTCCTGAGAGTGTGCTAGATAAAAATAGATAAGTATAAAATAGAAAGTGTAAACAAAAGTGTTCAATATGCATGATATATACAATATACAATGCAGAGTAGAGAAAAAGTTACTGAGTTACAATACAATATACAGTACAATGCAGAAGTGGGATGAGGTACAACTTAGGGTAAGGTGCAATGACGTATCAGTTGTAGTGCAAATCTCTTTACCAATAAATATAAAGTGTGTTAAAGTGTCTAAAGTGGGTGCTACAGTGAGTTGTTTATTTAAAGTGAGTGTGTATGTGTGGATGTGTGTGCTGTGAGTATATTTGATGGTTTGTTACATAGTGTTATTGTCGTTGAGCATCGATCCTGATGGCCTGGGGATAGAAGCTCC
The DNA here is from genome assembly GCF_963971535.1 of Notolepis coatsorum. Lineage (NCBI taxonomy): Eukaryota > Metazoa > Chordata > Actinopteri > Aulopiformes > Paralepididae > Notolepis > Notolepis coatsorum. The sequence goes on along the minus strand of NC_140169.1, from coordinate 145,086,894 downwards.
TTCTGAGTATCTCTGTGCTTTCCCTGAGACTCCGGTATCGCTTGCCTGAGCAGTTCAAAGAGGCAGTCAAATCATAACATTTATGACATACAAGATATACAAATATACAGTACTGTTTATTTACAGACAGAGTCCCCGTCTCCCACCCCACCTACTCACCCCCCCCCCCCCACCCCACCTACCCAACCTCCTCCAATGTACAGTTTCTTCCCCCTCAAATGTATATACTCTCAAATGTATATAATGTAACAGTACTCTCTTCTTAGAAACTGTCTATTAATCAGAGTTTCCAACGCCAGGGTCTACAATATATGACAGGCATTGTACTCTTAAACAGTACTGTACTGTATATTTGTAGATCTGGTATGTCATAAATGTCTGGATGTAACAGTACTGTCTATCTGTATGTCATGTATGTAATGTATGTTATGATGAATTGAAAATGGGGGACCCTGATGTAAACAAGACGAAAGTCTTTCTCTGGTCTGCATCCCCTTAACAATTGTGTGTATTGAGCCGTACTGTATTGTACCCATTTAGCAAGCTAGCTCGCGCTAGCTAGTTAGCAAGTCAGCTTCCTGTTTAGCAAGCTAGCTTGCGCTAGCTAGTTAGCAAGCTAGCTTGAGCTAACTATGTAGTTAGTAAGATAGCTCATGCTAGCAAGCTAGATCGCATTAGCTAGCTACCAGTTATGACTTGGACCAATGATTCTGTCAATATATGTGTTTTTTTATGATAAGCTTTTGGCTTATCATACTAACTAGCAATCTAGCTAGCGAGCTAATTAGAGTGAGCTAATGCAAGCTAACTAGACAGCTAGCTTGTATGGTTTGATTGATTGATTGAACATTTTATTTAACAGATTGCAGAATGGGTACAATACAGTACGGCTCAATACACACAATTGTTAAGGGGATGCAAACCAGAGAAAGACTTGTTTACATCAGGGTCCCCCATTTTCAATTAATCAAGTTTCTTTATTAGTTGTCATACAAAAATACAGAATACTTTTATATGAAATGCTTCTTTCTGTTTTGCTCCTGAGAGTGTGCTAGATAAAAATAGATAAGTATAAAATAAGTATAAAATAGAAAGTGTAAACAAAAGTGTTCAATATGCATGATATATACAATATACAATGCAGAGTAGAGAAAAGGTTACTGAGTTACAATTAAGCATTACATCACGTGCAGGAGTGGTTTATGACCAATAAACCATGCCTAGGGGTGGTCGTTAGGCCCGAGGCGCAGCCGAGGGTCGTTAGACCCCCCTAGGCATGGTTTATTGGTCACAAATCACGACTGCAAGTGATGTAAAGCTTTTATACAACTGCCAGATTCATCCAACCTTATTTCTATACAATAAACACACATTAATTGAAGATTTATTGAAAAAACCATCCGCCAGAAAAAGTAGTTCCCACAACTACAAAAAAGACAAGTTGCCTCCATGTGGAAGCAGCTTGAAGTGCATCCAACCAAACTAACACATCCAACTGTGTATTATTGGAATGATTGAGAGAAGTTGCCTCATGTGGAAGCAGCTTGAAGTGCATCCAACCAACTAACACATCCAACTGTGTATTATTGGAATGATTGATTGAAAATGTATTACCAGATGCAGAATGGGTACAATACAGTACGGCTCAATACACACAATTGTTAAGGGAATGCAGACCTACTTTCCATAGAACTTCATTCTTAGATGCTTCTATATAAAGTAGGTAAAACAAATTAAAAAGTCTTCTTTGCCCTATAGGAAAAAAACTTTTTCTTCGCCCTATTCTTTTATTTATTTTTTTAAACCTACTGTAGAGGGCCTAAACTTAACCAGTTGGAAACCAAGCGTACAGTAATAAAATTAGCAATCAATCAATCAATCAACTCAATAGGCCATGCTCACTTAGAACAGCGCAGCACCCAGCTCTCTGACTATCCCCCGCGTTGCAGGCAGAGTGTGTGTGTGTGTGTGTGCGTGCGTGTGCGTGCGTGTGTGTGTGTGCGTGTGTGTGTGTGTGTGTGTGTGTATGTGTGTGGGGGGGGGGGGGGGGGTGTGTGGCGGTGGGTGGAGACTAGAGCGAGCGCTGACAGTCGAAAGGAAAAAGAAATTGGAAAAAAAATCGCAAATTAATCCATCAATCAATCCGCGATTTTTCTTTTGTTACAGAATGATTCAAGACCCATCAATTACATCATCCAACATTGTTTAAACGACTAAGACATTCGCTGTGACAGAATCGCTTGATATTTAGTCGTTTAGTCGCCATTAACATATCCATTTGTAAAGATTATTGGCCACCTTCTTGTGATCCGGCGGAGTGATGTGATGTGGGTCGGTTGTGGGCGGGTCCTGGGCCAGCAGCGTGGATTGTTGCCAATAAAGACGTGTTAATGGCCAATCAGAATCGAGAAATTTGCATGCCGTTGTATAATATAATATACAGTACAATGCAGAAGTGGGATGAGGTACAACTTAGGGTAAGGTGCAATAACGTATCAGTTGTAGTGCAAATCTCTTTACCAATAAATATAAAGTGTGTTAAAGTGTCTAAAGTGGGTGCTACAGTGAGTTGTTTATTTAAAGTGAGTGTGTACGTGTGGATGTGTGTGCTGTGAGTGTATTTGATGGTTTGTTACATAGTGTTATTGTCGTTGAGCATCCTGATGGCCTGGGGATAGAAGCTCCTTCTGAGTATCTCTGTGCTTTCCCTGAGACTCCGGTATCGCTTGCCTGAGCAGTTCAAAGAGGCAGTCAAATCATAACATTTATGACATACAAGATATACAAATATACAGTACTGTTTATTTACAGACAGAGTCCCTGTCTCCCACCCCACCTACTCACCCCCCCCCCCACCCCACCTACCCAACCTCCTACAATGTACAGTTTCTTCCCCCTCAAATGTATATACTCTCAAATGTATATAATGTAACAGTACTCTCTTCTTAGAAACTGTCTATTAATCAGAGTTTCCAACGCCAGGGTCTACAATATATGACAGGCATTGTACTCTTAAACAGTACTGTACTGTATATTTGTAGATCTGGTATGTCATAAATGTCTGGATGTAACAGTACTGTCTATCTGTATGTCATGTATGTAATGTATGTTATGATGAATTGAAAATGGGGGACCCTGATGTAAACAAGACGAAAGTCTTTCTCTGGTCTGCATCCCCTTAACAATTGTGTGTATTGAGCCGTACTGTATTGTACCCATTTAGCAAGCTAGCTCGCGCTAGCTAGTTAGCAAGTCAGCTTCCTGTTTAGCAAGTTAGCTTGCGCTAGCTAGTTAGCAAGCTAGCTTGTGCTAACTATGTAGTTAGTAAGATAGCTCATGCTAGCAAGCTAGATCGCATTAGCTAGCTACCAGTTATGACTTGGACCAATGATTCTGTCAATATATGTGTTTTTTTATGATAAGCTTTTGGCTTATCATACTAACTAGCAATCTAGCTAGCGAGCTAATTAGAGTGAGCTAATGCAAGCTAACTAGACAGCTAGCTTGTATGGTTTGATTGATTGATTGAAAATTTTATTTAACAGATTGCAGAATGGGTACAATACAGTACGGCTCAATACACACAATTGTTAAGGGGATGCAAACCAGAGAAAGACTTGTTTACATCAGGGTCCCCCATTTTCAATTAATCAAGTTTCTTTATTAGTTGTCATACAAAAATACAGAATACTTTTATATGAAATGCTTCTTTCTGTTTTGCTCCTGAGAGTGTGCTAGATAAAAATAGATAAGTATAAAATAAGTATAAAATAGAAAGTGTAAACAAAAGTGTTCAATATGCATGATATATACAATATACAATGCAGAGTAGAGAAAAGGTTACTGAGTTACAATATAATATACAGTACAATGCAGAAGTGGGATGAGGTACAACTTAGGGTAAGGTGCAATAACGTATCAGTTGTAGTGCAAATCTCTTTACCAATAAATATAAAGTGTGTTAAAGTGTCTAAAGTGGGTGCTACAGTGAGTTGTTTATTTAAAGTGAGTGTGTACGTGTGGATGTGTGTGCTGTGAGTGTATTTGATGGTTTGTTACATAGTGTTATTGTCGTTGAGCATCCTGATGGCCTGGGGATAGAAGCTCCTTCTGAGTATCTCTGTGCTTTCCCTGAGACTCCGGTATCGCTTGCCTGAGCAGTTCAAAGAGGCAGTCAAATCATAACATTTATGACATACAAGATATACAAATATACAGTACTGTTTATTTACAGACAGAGTCCCCGCCTTCCACCCCACCTACTCACCCCCCCCCCCCCCACCCCACCTACCCAACCTCCTCCAATGTACAGTTTCTTCCCCCTCAAATGTATATACTCTCAAATGTATATAATGTAACAGTACTCTCTTCTTAGAAACTGTCTATTAATCAGAGGTTCCAACGCCAGGGTCTACAATATATGACAGACATTGTACTCTTAAACAGTACTGTATATTTGTAGATCTGGTATGTCATAAATGTCTGGATGTAACAGTACTGTCTATCTGTATGTCATGTATGTAATGTATGTTATGATGAATTGAAAATGGGGGACCCTGATGTAAACAAGACGAAAGTCTTTCTCTGGTCTGCACCCCCTTAACAATTGTGTGTATTGAGCCGTACTGTATTGTACCCATTCTGCAATCTGTTAATAAAATGTACAATAAATCAATCAATCAATCAATCAATCAATCAATCAATCAATCAATCAATCAATCAATCAATGTCTACAGCACTACACAGTGTGTAATGTGATGTCTCTACAGCACCAGTGTGTAATGTGCAATCTGTTAATAACATTTTCAATCCTTTGAATACAGTAATTAAATTTACAGTCCAATGAAATGAGGACTATTGTTTTTATAGTGGTACTATGTGCACAAATGACCAAATGTTACACACTTACACACACACACACTGCAATACCGTGTGTAACCACAAGAGCGCACACACACACCGCAATACCGTGTGTAACCACAAGAGCGCACACATGCAATACCGTGTGTAACCACAAGGGCACACACACACACAGATTCAGGAACCGGACCCCGCCAAGCAAACTCACACACCGCAATACCGTGTGTAACCACAAGGGCACACACAAAGTCTTGAAAATTTACTTCCAGAGGACCTTTTTTTTTTCTCAAAAAAAATAGCACCAGGCATATCAGCAAGCTGTTTTCTATTGATTGCAATGCTCGTGCCCGTGGGGACCAGGACTCGGTCCCCACGGGAATAATGGGTCCCCACGGCGTGAGTGATATGTCAGGTCATGGTCCCCAGCAGGATAGAAAAACAAACAAACAAACAAACACACACACACACACACACACACACACACACACACACCACACACCACACACCACACACACACACACACACACACACACACACACACACACACACACACACACACACACACACACACACACACACACACACACACACACACACACACACACACACACACACACACGCCCAGTACAACCACAGCCTTCCACTTAGCAGCTATACTGGAGAGGTTGGGGGTTGGGTGCATTTCTTAAAGATTTCTTAAAGGTATAATGAGTAGAATTACCGCAGAAACAACAATGTATCGATACTCCTACAAACATAATCCCTCTCAATCGTCACTTAAGACTCACTCCAAGTGTGTGGTTTTGTGTTTATCTGCTGACCTCTCCCTCAGCCTGTATCTTCTTTCTTTCTATTGTGCTGCAGGGGACGATTCTGGGCGTCAACCTTTTGGGCGGAAATTGCTTGTTATGAGTCATATATTTACATATTGTATTGTATAGTACGATGTGTACTATGTACTGTATAACAAATACATACTGTACATTACATAGTCAGCATTTCAAAAAGAATACGGCATCTTGTTCGCTTGTCAACCTTCTATTTTTCCTGCCGACAACATTTTAGTGTTTAAAGTTTGATAGGATGTCGCTGGATCTGGAGTCATATTTGATCTGCGACGCCGAGACAGATTGATCTGATCTAGGTTCTGTGGCAGAGTGTTGGTATAAAAAAAAACACCACGTTTGTTTTGGTTCTGCTCTAGTGACAAACTACTTAGTATGACTGCTTAAGATTGTTGCTCTCTTCCCTCTCCGTGGTTTTCCTGCTGATTCAGGGGTTCCACGAGCCGGCTGCTCGAGCTATTAGGCTGCTGTCACTCTTACACAGCCTAGAGAAGAGACACGCCCAATGCAGAGCCCAGTGACCAAATGCAGGCCAATCCAAAGGGTTCCATAGAGATTTCAAATATATCTGAGGAGTGCCTTTTTTTTTTTTTTTATTATCTTTTCCCCCCTCCTTTTTCCTCCGATTTTCTCCCATCCCAATGTTAGTCGTTATGCCAATTCCCAATCCCCTTCCTGGTCGCTGCGCACTTACCCCCCACAGTCGGTCTGGGAGAGTGGAGGCTATCACGTGCTTCCTCCGACACACGTCCAGCCAATCAACCGCTTCTTTTCACCTGGCAGCGCGGACTCTCACTGAGAGGGTGTAACGTGTGGAAGGATCACACTACCGCCCTTAGATCCTATCCGCGCTTAGCAGGCGCCCCGACCGAACTGTAGGAGTCGCTGTTTACAACGACCCGGACCCACCCCGCCAGCTTCTCCCACCCTCTAATACAGCCAATTGTATTAGTGTGAACGGCCAGCCAAGCTGGTGACAACCCCGGAGCTGTGAGCTGGATTCGAACAGGCGAATCCAGCGTCTCCGGGGTTGGTGATGAACGCAATCTCCGCTACGCCACCTGACCGCCCCCCTGAGGAGTGCTTTTGATAGATCTTGATTATGACAAAGGAACAAACATGTTGACATAAGACCTATTATTTGGCTTGTTTACCTTTGTAAAATGATCCATTAGAATTGTGGCCTGCTGCCATTTACCCATATTATGGTCTTCGGCCCTTGGCCCAAAAGGCAGTTCCCTGGCCCAGAGGAACAAACACAATTTCTGCAAGCAACCCACCCACATTGTTTTTTAATCTCGTATGTACAACACTTCAATTTCTTGAGCATACACATGTATTTTACACTGTGTATTTTACACATGTACATTTGCGCATGCATGTGTGAAACAGGCAGAACATAGGTATTGCTTTGCCAATGGTTGCAGTCCTTATACAGTCTACAGTTCAGAAGTACTATCACTGCATTCTTTCTGTCCCTAATGAATATGTATGTCTTATGGAGTCAGTGCCCAGGAAACCACAGCACACTCCACTACCTCGGCAGAGGCATCAGCACCACGGACAGCGATGGTTGAGTCAGTGGCCAGGGAACCACAGCACACTCCACTACCTCAGCAGAGGCATCAGCACCACGGACAGCGATGGTTGAGTCAGTGGCCAGGGAACCACAGCACACTCCACTACCTCGGCAGAGGCATCAGCACCACGGACAGCGATGGTTGAGTCAGTGCCCAGGAAACCACAGCACACTCCACTACCTCGGCAGAGGCATCAGCACCACGGACAGCGATGGTTGAGTCAGTGGCCAGGGAACCACAGCACACTCCACTACCTCAGCAGAGGCATCAGCACCACGGACAGCGATGGTTGAGTCAGTGGCCAGGGAACCACAGCACACTCCACTACCTCGGCAGAGGCATCAGCACCACGGACAGCGATGGTTGAGTCAGTGGCCAGGGAACCACAGCACACTCCACTACCTGGCAGAGGCATCAGCACCACGGACAGCGATGGTTGAGTCAGTGGCCATGGAACCACAGCACACTCCACTACCTCCGCAGAGGCATCAGCACCACGGACAGCGATGGTTGAGTCAGTGCCCAGGGAACCACAGCACACGCCACTACCTGGCAGAGGCATCAGCACCATGGACAGCGATGGTTGAGTCAGTGCCCAGGGAACCACAGCACACACCACTACCTGGCAGAGGCATCAGCACCACGGACAGTGACCATTCCACTACAGGGTTGAGGTTGGGTTGAGGTCACTGACATGACTTAACCACGGATGATAATTATCAAAGATATTGGATATAAAGGAAGATGACGCATTACAAGCTGTGCCCAATGGGATGAGGATGATCGTCGTTCCTGTCAGTGTCCACCTACTGGAATTGGGCACAGTCTCTTGATGGGGGGGCTTTTGTGGACTCTCTGAAGAACTGAGCTGAACAAGTTGCTTTTCTCTCCATCCAATGTCAGTGTCAGGGCATCGTCAGCCTTAACGTTATTAGTAAATATTATATCATACAGTACAGTGATGCCAAGTATTGATATTTTATTAAAAACGAATTATATTACATGACAATCTAATTTTAGGGCAATAAAAATTATTGGAATGAGGTGAACAGACTGAACACGTTATCTTATTAGATAAAACAGATGATGTACATATATTTCCATTGCAGACATTGGGGACATAAATCGCAATCTATATGTAACGGATGGTACCGTGAGGCGCAGTCACGATGGACTTCAGATGTTGTGAAGTGACTGTGGTGAGTAGCAGTGTGTTATGTTGGAAGAATCAGACAACACGTCGTTTCAGCATGTCGGTGTTTACTGAACTGAAGACACATGCAAAGCAACGTACACCAGAACGTCAACGTCTCTATACGTCACGTTCGGCCATATGCCATAACGTGAAACTCAACAGAATAACACGACACTGTCGCAATAGTTAGAACACTAGTTAAAGTGCTGGCACTCGCTAGAGTAGCAGACGTAACACGGTGCTATGGGTTAAACTCACTCTCACCCTTAAAAGACACATAGACACGTTGCAAAGCAGTGAGTTCACCTCTTGGTATAGCGGTCTGTGCTGTAGTAGCCCGCGGTGTGGGAGACCGCGGGTTCGAAACTCCCTCGTGGGCATCGAAGTTTAAGGTGACGATATTACTATACCGTTACAATTACATATTATCGCAATTTTGTGATAATACAAAAGTATCTTGATAACATCTCATTGTGACTCCCCAGCCCCTAACCCAACGCGGTGCCCAGGTGCTGCTGCTACGTGGCGCAGGCAGAGAGAGTCCGCTCACTTCAGACCGAAAGGGAACCGCCGGACTGATTAATGAACATGTTGGAATGTTCCCTGCTGTTAATGGCCTAAAGACCGGGGGGCGCTCCGCTGGAGGACGGCGCGGCAGACTGTATCACGGCCCCCCGTGAGATTGATGGTGGACGAATGGAGTAACACACTGACCCGTCCTACTTCTTCTCCAGATGCGTGTCAACCTCCCCTCCGCGCGGCTCCCTCGGCCGCGTGTTGCTTTTTAACAGCGGAGGAGTGCAAGAATGTGACAATGTGACCATGTAACCCTAACCCTAACCCTAACCCTAACCCTAACCCTAACCCTAACTTAACCTTAACCATAGAAAGAATATTGCCATTCTCTAAGACAAACTCTAACCTTAACCAGCTCCTCAACAGCGCCTAAAATTAACCGTTCTAACCTTAACCATGTTATGGTTTGTAACCGACCCCAATCGCACAACACAAGACAGGTATGGTGGTTTGCCAAGAAACAGATATTTATTTAGAACAGGGAAAAAGGGCACTGTCCCTTTAAGGGAGGAAACACAAAACACTGGAATAACACAAGAGGGGAAGGTAAAGTGCCTTTAAGAGGCGGGCAGGAAAAGGGAACACTATGGGAAGGTTAAGGGAACGCCTTGGGAAGGTTAAGGGAACGCCTTGGGAAGGTTAAGGGAACGCCTTGGGAAGGTTAAGGGAACGCCTTGGGACAGAGGACTAGGGACTAGGAGAGCTAGGGATAGAGGACTAGGGACTAGGAGAACAAGGGATAGAGGGACAGGTACTGGGGAACATAGGGAACAGGTTCTGGGGAACAGAGGGCCAGGTTCTGGTGACAGAGGGAACAGAGGCCCGCGGAGGCGGGCTGGGGACAGGGAGGAACTGGGGACTGGTGGGAAAACATCTGGGCCGCTCTGCAGAACAGAGGAGAGGGTTAATATTCAAAGGGAAAAAACAGAGCAGATGCAGAACAGTCCAAATAACAAAGTAACAAAGTAAATACTATCTTCGTGTGAACAAACACACAGTGGGAGATGGAATGTCCAAAATAATATCCACGAGAGAACAAAACAGAGTGGGAGATGAAATGTCCAACTAATAACTAAGTGAGAACTAAAGGAGGCAATACGCTGGGGAACAGCAGCGGGACGAGGGCAAGGGGCATTACGCTGAGTGAGTGACATCACAATCAAAACTCACCCAGGCGTATGCGTAAAGGTACAGGGACAGCAACGGGAACGGGGGCAAAAAGCATTACGCTGAGTGAGTGACATCACAATCAAAACTCACCCAGGCGTATGCGTAAAGGTGCAGGGACAGCAGCGGGAACGGGGGCAAAAAGCATTACGCTGAGTGAGTGACATCACAATCAAAACTCACCCAGGCGTATGCGTAAAGGTACAGGGACAGCAGCGGGAACGGGGGCAAGGGCACTACGCTGGGTGAGTGACATCACAATCAAAACTCACCCAGGCGTATGCGTAATGGTACGGGGACAGCAGCGGGGCGAGGGCATCGCCACCGGGTGGCTGGCTGTCGGAGCCGAGGAACAGAGTGCTGGAACAGCGGCGGTGACGAGGATGTCGTCCACCGGGTAGCCGCTGTCGGAGCCGAGGAACAGGGTGCTGGAACAGCGGCGGTGACGAGGATGTCGTCCACCGGGTAGCCGCTGTCGGAGCCGAGGAACAGGGTGCTGGAACAGCGGCGGTGGCGAGGATGTCGTCCACCGGGTAGCCGCTGTCGGAGCCGAGGAACAGAGTGCGCGCCACACCTTGGTGTGCGCGTCGGAACAGTGGCGGTGGCGAGGATGTCGTCCACCGGGTAGCCGCTGTCGGAGCCGAGGAACAGAGTGCGCGCCACACCTTGGTGTGCGCGTCGGAACAGTGGCGGTGGCGAGGATGTCGTCCACCGGGTAGCCGCTGTCGGAGCCGAGGAACAGAGTGCGCGCCACACCTTGGTGTGCGCGTCGGAACAGTGGCGGTGGCGAGGGTGTCGTCCACCGGGTAGCCGCTGTCGGAGCCGAGGAACAGAGTGCGCGCCACACCTTGGTGTGCGCGTCGGAACCGAGAGACGCATCTGGTGCGTCTGCGTGGAGGAGTGTGCCAAGCAGGAAGGTCTGGAAGATGCGCGTCGGCGCGCTGAGGTCTGGAGAGCGTGCCAAGCTCGAAGGTCTGGAAGATGCGCGTCTGTGCGCTGGTACGGAGGAGCGTGCCAAGCTCGAAGGTCTGGAAGATGCGCATCTGTGCGCTGGTACGGAGGAGCGTGCCAAGCTCGAAGGTCTGGAAGATGCGCGTCTGTGCGCTGGTACGGAGGAGCGTGCCAAGCTCGAAGGTCTGAAGTGGAACACTGGAATACCTCCCGTAGAGGATTAGAGAGCGCAGTACAGTGTCTCCCTCCAGGCAAACGGCGGCAGGTGGCGAAGGCTGGAGCAAACATCTCAAGGCTGGAGAGATCCATCTTACAGCATTGGTAGACCAGAGGATCTCCCGAAAGAGTCTAGATGTTAGAGAATATGACTCAGCATGAATACAACACGACCCCACGCCAAAACGAGGGGAAGCGCCCTGGTATTTAAAGCCCACAGGGGGACTAATTAGCCTGCCACCACAGGTGCGAGAGATAATAGAATATCAAACAGGTGTGGCCACTAAGGGTAAGGAACGAGAGGGTGGGGGCTAGAGAGAGTGAGTAGGGAATTCCTAACAGTAGGCTTAAAGAAGACAGAGAATAGGGAATTCCTAACAGTAGGCTTAAAGAAGACAGAGAAAAGGTAGTGAGCAGCGGGCAAAACCTCACAGTATCCCCCCCTCCAACGGGAGCCACCCGGCGACCCAAAACAAATACAGACAGAGTGGCAGGGGGCAAAACAAGACAAAAACGAAGGCACTGGCCAAGCCAGTAGGGGAAGCCACCACAAGAGTGGGGCCAGCAAAAGAAACAGGGTCGCCGAGGGGTAACTAGGGTAGCAGAGGGGCAACTGGTCTAGAGGAACTGGGTCTAGAGAACTAGTCTAGCGAACTGGGCAAGAGAACTGGTCTAGAGAACTGGTTTAGAGAACTGGTCTAGAGAACTGGTCTAGAGGAACTGGTCTAGAGAACTGGTCTAGAGAACTGGGCTAGAGAACCGGGCTAGAGAACTGGTCTAGAGAACTGAGGGGCAAGCAGGGTAGCAAAAGGGGTAACCATGGTAGCACCGGGAAAAGGGGCTAGCAGAGGGAAGGTCAGCTGCCAGGGCACTGACAGCTACAGGGCCTATGCTAGCTGTACTGCTACATCAACATAGAGGCTGCGCAAGCTGCCGGAGCTAGGCTAGCAGAGGGAAAGGGTAGCTGCCAAGGCACTGATAGCTACAGGGCCTATGCTAGCTGTACTGTTACATCAACATAGAGGCTGTGCTAACAGCCGGGGCCAAGCTAGCAGGCCGGGGCCATGCAGAGGGAAACTGGGTTAGCTGCCAGGGCATGGCTAGCTACAGGGCCTATGCCAGCAGCAAGGGCTGCATAAACATAGAGGCTGTGCTAGCAGCCGGGGCTAAGCTAGCAGACAGGGGCTCTGCTGAGGGACTGGGTTAGCTGCCAGGGCACGGCTAGCTACAGGGGGGTCAAACAGGGCTAAACGGGAAGCAAACAGGGGAGCTAACCGGCTAACAAGGGAGCTAAACAGGGCTAACAAGGAAGCAAAACTGGGCTAACAGGGGAGCTAGAGGGAACAAGAGAAGAAAAAAAAAAGGCAAACTCAACATACACCGTCTGTGCTGGCTGGGGTCGTCGATTTGGTGGGGTCGTACTGTTATGGTTTGTAACCGACCCCAATCGCACAACACAAGACAGGTATGGTGGTTTGCCAAGAAACAGATATTTATTTAGAACAGGGAAAAAGGGCACTGTCCCTTTAAGGGAGGAAACACAAAACACTGGAATAACACAAGAGGGGAAGGTAAAGTGCCTTTAAGAGGCGGGCAGGAAAAGGGAACACTATGGGAAGGTTAAGGGAACGCCTTGGGAAGGTTAAGGGAACGCCTTGGGAAGGTTAAGGGAACGCCTTGGGAAGGTTAAGGGAACGCCTTGGGACAGAGGACTAGGGACTAGGAGAGCTAGGGATAGAGGACTAGGGACTAGGAGAACAAGGGATAGAGGGACAGGTACTGGGGAACATAGGGAACAGGTTCTGGGGAACAGAGGGCCAGGTTCTGGTGACAGAGGGAACAGAGGCCCGCGGAGGCGGGCTGGGGACAGGGAGGAACTGGGGACTGGTGGGAAAACATCTGGGCCGCTCTGCAGAACAGAGGAGAGGGTTAATATTCAAAGGGAAAAAACAGAGCAGATGCAGAACAGTCCAAATAACAAAGTAACAAAGTAAATACTATCTTCGTGTGAACAAACACACAGTGGGAGATGGAATGTCCAAAATAATATCCACGAGAGAACAAAACAGAGTGGGAGATGAAATGTCCAACTAATAACTAAGTGAGAACTAAAGGAGGCAATACGCTGGGGAACAGCAGCGGGACGAGGGCAAGGGGCATTACGCTGAGTGAGTGACATCACAATCAAAACTCACCCAGGCGTATGCGTAAAGGTACAGGGACAGCAACGGGAACGGGGGCAAAAAGCATTACGCTGAGTGAGTGACATCACAATCAAAACTCACCCAGGCGTATGCGTAAAGGTGCAGGGACAGCAGCGGGAACGGGGGCAAAAAGCATTACGCTGAGTGAGTGACATCACAATCAAAACTCACCCAGGCGTATGCGTAAAGGTACAGGGACAGCAGCGGGAACGGGGGCAAGGGCACTACGCTGGGTGAGTGACATCACAATCAAAACTCACCCAGGCGTATGCGTAATGGTACGGGGACAGCAGCGGGGCGAGGGCATCGCCACCGGGTGGCTGGCTGTCGGAGCCGAGGAACAGAGTGCTGGAACAGCGGCGGTGACGAGGATGTCGTCCACCGGGTAGCCGCTGTCGGAGCCGAGGAACAGGGTGCTGGAACAGCGGCGGTGACGAGGATGTCGTCCACCGGGTAGCCGCTGTCGGAGCCGAGGAACAGGGTGCTGGAACAGCGGCGGTGGCGAGGATGTCGTCCACCGGGTAGCCGCTGTCGGAGCCGAGGAACAGAGTGCGCGCCACACCTTGGTGTGCGCGTCGGAACAGTGGCGGTGGCGAGGATGTCGTCCACCGGGTAGCCGCTGTCGGAGCCGAGGAACAGAGTGCGCGCCACACCTTGGTGTGCGCGTCGGAACAGTGGCGGTGGCGAGGATGTCGTCCACCGGGTAGCCGCTGTCGGAGCCGAGGAACAGAGTGCGCGCCACACCTTGGTGTGCGCGTCGGAACAGTGGCGGTGGCGAGGGTGTCGTCCACCGGGTAGCCGCTGTCGGAGCCGAGGAACAGAGTGCGCGCCACACCTTGGTGTGCGCGTCGGAACCGAGAGACGCATCTGGTGCGTCTGCGTGGAGGAGTGTGCCAAGCAGGAAGGTCTGGAAGATGCGCGTCGGCGCGCTGAGGTCTGGAGAGCGTGCCAAGCTCGAAGGTCTGGAAGATGCGCGTCTGTGCGCTGGTACGGAGGAGCGTGCCAAGCTCGAAGGTCTGGAAGATGCGCATCTGTGCGCTGGTACGGAGGAGCGTGCCAAGCTCGAAGGTCTGGAAGATGCGCGTCTGTGCGCTGGTACGGAGGAGCGTGCCAAGCTCGAAGGTCTGAAGTGGAACACTGGAATACCTCCCGTAGAGGATTAGAGAGCGCAGTACAGTGTCTCCCTCCAGGCAAACGGCGGCAGGTGGCGAAGGCTGGAGCAAACATCTCAAGGCTGGAGAGATCCATCTTACAGCATTGGTAGACCAGAGGATCTCCCGAAAGAGTCTAGATGTTAGAGAATATGACTCAGCATGAATACAACACGACCCCACGCCAAAACGAGGGGAAGCGCCCTGGTATTTAAAGCCCACAGGGGGACTAATTAGCCTGCCACCACAGGTGCGAGAGATAATAGAATATCAAACAGGTGTGGCCACTAAGGGTAAGGAACGAGAGGGTGGGGGCTAGAGAGAGTGAGTAGGGAATTCCTAACAGTAGGCTTAAAGAAGACAGAGAATAGGGAATTCCTAACAGTAGGCTTAAAGAAGACAGAGAAAAGGTAGTGAGCAGCGGGCAAAACCTCACAAACCAACTCCGAAACAATGCCTAACCTTAACCTTAACCTTAACCATGCCTAACCTTAAAGGGGAACTATCTTATAAATGGCCTTTTTCAGTGTTTAGCATTGTTTCCTAGCTATGTGAACTTATATTAATATGATCTATGTCTCTAATTCTCATATTGGCGCATTCTTCCAATTCTCCTCTCACAATATTCACCCTCACTGAACTGAGTCATTTGAAAATGTGCGCGATATGTGATGTCAGAGAGACACCGCTGCATGTTAATGTTCAGGCGAACACGACGCTCCGCAGTGGTTTAGGAGCCCAGGCTCAAAACAGCTCGAGATCTTGAGGTAGAAAAATGCTGTTTTTGAGGACTTGATTAGAAATACAAAACAATGAATAAAAAAAATATATATATTACAGAGGTGTTCCATAGACTCACAGGAATTGTGTAAAAGTGCCCAAATAGTGAAAGAAATAGTAAAATAGTTCCCCTTTAACCGGCGAAAGAATACATGTTAAAAAAAGAAAAAAAAAATTGATGGGATTCAAACTTGTCACCAACGGACCGCAGGACCGCAGCGCTGCCAGGTGAGCTAAGCTTCCGAATGAAAATCATGGCGGATTACGGCTACATAATGCCGCAAGCTCTGCCGCTCCGCTCTGCGGCTGCCGCGCCTGCCGCGGGGCGTGTCGCAGCCAATCAGGGAAAACACGGAAGCACTCGGCAGCACTCCTCCGCTGTTAATAAGCAATAGGCCCCTCGGCCTGCTGCCGGAGGCCGAGGAACGTGCCGCCCCGCCGCGTCGCACCGCGGTCTCATCCATACGCTGTGTGTACAACTTTAAACTGTCAGTTTATTTAGAGGACAGCGCTTCAGGGAGACTTGGTCCAAAGTAGAACGGATGACAATAGACTTTTATTAAAGATTAGACTTTGTATTCGTTTTGACATAATGGTGCATTTTCATTTGGTTTTGACTCGGGAAGTTGCAGCAGGCGTCGAAAACATTAGTCCTTGATATTTATTAGCCGGCCGTATATCTGTGTGCCCCAGTGTTGTACTCCTTAAAGCTGCAGTAGGGAGAGTGAGTTTACCTGCCCAGCATTTACATTTAGTCATTTAGCTCAGTGTTTCTCAACTGGTGGGTCGCGACCCAAAAGTGGGTCGCGGGGCCATTTTGAGTGGGTCGCGGATGTGTAAAAAAAAAAAAAAAAAATAACGATATATATATTTTTTTTATTATTACTTTTTTTTTATTTTTATTTTTTCACTACCTAACTTTATGAAAGTGGCTTCTCAGCTCTGTTCCAGCTGAAGACAAAGCAGAGGAACAGATTGGACATTGAGCATGACCTCAGAGTTGCTTTGTCTACCATCACCCCAGACGTTGAGACTCTTGTCAGGAGCAAACAACATCCCCAGTTATCCCATTAGTTCCCTGGGATGTTAAGCTAAGAAGTCTGCTAAGAAGGATATATTATTTATTATTATTTTATTTCATTGTGTTTTTAGCCCTTAGTTGCACTTTTGTTGCAACCCCAGTTATCCCATTAGTTCCCCCAAACGTAGGTCTGTTATGTTAAGCTAAGAAATCTGCTAAGAAGCATATTATTTATTATTATTTTATTTCATTGGGTTTTTAGCCCTAGTTGCACTTTTCTTGCAATCCCAGTTATCCCATTAGTTCCCCCAAACTTAGGTCTGTTATGTTAAGCTAAGAAGTCTGCTAAGAAGCATAATTATTTATTATTATTATTTAATTTCATTGGGTTTTTAGCCCTAGTTGCACTTTTGTTGCAACCCCAGTTATCCCATTAGTTCCCCCAAACTTAGGTCTGTTATGTTAAGCTAAGAAATCTGCTAAGAAGCATATATTATTTATTATTCTTTTATTTCATTGGGTTTTTAGCAATAGTTGCACTTTTTTGTGTTTATTTCATGTTTTGAAAGATTGCGTATTACTGCAAATATTTTTTTTTTACATAAATCATAGTGGTTAAAAATGTTGGGTCGCGACTTACTGTAATGACTAAGGAAAATGTTGGGTCCCGAGGCTAGACCAGTTGAGAACCACTGATTTAGCTGACGCTTTTACCCAAAGCGATTTCCAAGTTCTGTACAACAAGTCAGCAGGAAGGGTAACGGTAAGGGTAAATAAGATTGTTCGTCAAATTTGTGTTGAATTTAAGTCTTGAGTGCATAGTAGTAAATACATATTAGCATAGTAGGTGGTAACATAGGCAAGGTAGATTTCTTAGTAGCAGAGTGCATACTAGTGAAAGGTTAGTATTTGTTTACTTGATAAGGGGAAGGTGGCTTGCTATTTTAATACTTTCTTTACAACAATTGCCGCCTGCTTGGTGGATAAACTGCCTTGTGGCTCAGGAGTCTATGGCCAAGCTTTTGTGAGCTCGTTCTAAAAAACTAAAAATGTAGTTCCAGATGCATTCACTATCAGACCTGTCTCGGAGGAAAGGGTAAGAGTATGGCCCATCTGCCCTAGCTACTAATAAGGCGACAGGTCTTGACCTTATTCCTGCCAGTTTTATGAGGGACAGTGCTAACGTAATTTCTAGAACAATTGCACATATTATTAACCTGTCAATTAACCAAGGCACATTTCCGTCTAAACTAGAAAAGGCCAGGGTTGTCCCCCTGTGTAAGCGTCTAGTTTATGAGCAGGTTGAGGAGTATCTAGTAGACAACAAGTTGCTGTATGAACACCAGTCAGGGTTCAGAGCAGCCCACTCCACAGAGACCTGTCTCGTTCATTTAATTGACTATACATCAAGCAACATTTTGAGGATGGCAATTATGTTGAAATGATCTTTCTTGACCTCCAGAAAGCTTTTGATACCGTGAACCACACTATATTGGCGTCAAAGCTAGAGTGCATGGGTTTTAGTCAGACTGCTGTCAGTTGGTTCACTTCTTACCTCACAGGGAGAACTCAAGTCTGTGTGGTGGATGGCGTCAGATCAGAACCTTTGGACATAGTATGTGAGGTGCCTCAAGGATACATTTTAGGTCCTCTATTATTTTTTTAATATATGTCAATGACATGCCAGCATCTGTGAAATGTAAACTATTATTGTATGCAGATTGTAACTGAGGGGTACAATTCCCTGACTGTATTAATCAAGTACTGATATCATTAATCACTACCGTCTATGTACTCCTGGCCAATACTGTACATAAGTATTATTAGATTGGAACACTCCCACAATAACACGGTTTTCCACACAAAATACTCGGTTAGAATATTTATTACAAAAAAGGGAATATTGTTACATAATATACTTTGCTTAGATTGCGCTTATAAGGCAAATAGAATGTGCAGGCAAATCAATAGTAAATATTAAGTAATTAGATCTAGGTACCCTGGGATAGGGTGTACTACCGGTTGTAAGCCAGCAGAGGGAGGCAAAGCTCTAGGCAAGTCAATGGTTCAAGGGGGCGATATCACCCCTGGAGCAGCGGGGAAAGCAACCTGGTCCCAGGATGCGCGCCGTGTAGGTGAGAGCTGTGGAGTCTCTGGTACGACAGAAACGGGCTTGAGTGATGGTCTCCACGGGCACGTGGATCCCACAGCAGTGGGGTAGGCGGTTCTCTGCTTCCAGCAGCGTGGTGAAGAATGAAGAATAATAATCCTTGCCCGGAGAGTGGCACCGCTGGCGGGGTGTAAATCCTCTGTGGTGCTGCTGCTCCGGTGTAAGTCCTCCGGTGCGGTAATGCACGGTTAAACTTGACGTTACTATACTATTAGCACGGGCAATAAGTGCTCTATGTCGACGCACAATTACTCACTCCACGTGGTCTTTGACTCGTAATGAAGGTTTACTAATGAATAGAGAACGATACGACAAACAGACGTATTAGGATAACACGAGACTATCTTGGGGCAATGCGAGCCCTGCTATGCCCACGTTGCGTAATGGGTGAGACGTTACTTGGATAACTGAACCAGACTGAACTGAAGGCGAACTGAAAAGGAACTGCAAGGGGGGTTCTGTATTCGCCGCGCTATATTTATATGTGCGGGGGACAAATAGTGCCTATCTCATTTCTGTCGCCTCTCGGTCTCGTAGCCGTGGGCGAAAGCGGGCATGTTTGGGCAAGTCCTGGCGGTAGCTTTTAAGTCAGCTCGAGGGGGTAAGGCTTTACTCGGTACCTGGCGCCAGGGGGTCGCTTCCAATAGGAGAACGAATATTATGGTCTGTCCTGTAGACTAAAGGGATATTCAGTGCATATTGTACAAGGAATATACAGGGGGTATCAAACGATATACAAATATTATACATGGGATCTCAGGCACTAAATATATATATTCGGTTTAATCTGACCCTTTGTAACAGCCGCCCCCTAATTAGTCCCACCTAATTAGCTAAGCAGGGACAGATTAACCGCACTGTCCACTACTCAATGTCCGTTGTGAGGGGTCGGTCAGTTCACAAAGTCAGGGGTCATGGTCGTCATTAGGCGAGTCGGGGAGCCTTGGCGACTCGATCAGCCTCGCCACGGGTCGTTGTAGATCCGCCCTTGGCCGAGCACTTCTGCCACTCTGACCTTTCCGTCGGTACCAGTGGTCACTTTGCTTACGCGGCCGGCCGGCCACGCAACTCGGGGTGGTGACTGGTCTATGGTCATGACGACTGGACGGGATGAAGGGGGGCTTAGGAGGAAGCGGGCCTGAGACTGCTTTGATCTTGGCTTGGCTGTGCTTTCTCCTCCTCCGTCTGTTTCTCTTGTTCGCTCTGTACCCCGTGTGAGGAGGGGCCGGTCCCGGCCGCCCCGTCAAGGAGTCGCTTGGGGTGCTGGGTTCGAGGTCAGCTACGTCTGAAGCGCAGCTGAGGGGGGTGGAGTTCCGAACTCCCTCTGGTACCCACGGTTCTCTCACAGGCCTCTCGCTTAATGTCAATAGCCTCTGCTGTATGGGGGAGAGGCCGGTGTCTTCTTCTGTCGCTCTGGAGTGGAAGCAGCTAGTGGCTGCGGTTCGGTTGAGAGATTTAGCGAGGGGGCCTTGCAATGTCCATCCTAGGCGGGTCTCGACTGCTGCAGGACAGCCTCGGGTTCCGGTATGGACCCGGTCAATCGGGACTATGAGTTCTGCATGGTCGGAGCCTATCAACAGGGTCGGGGTAGCGCCGTCTATGAGCGGGATAGGTAATTGGCGCAGGTGCACATATTTATCCATCAACTTGGTGACAGGGTAGGTGTACTGCGAGAGTCCTATTTCTTGGCTGGTGAAAGCATTTGTGATCTTGTACCGTCGCTCTGGCTGCCCGCTTGCTGCGATAGTGAAGGAGACATTCTCGCCCTTTATCGTCTTTAAATCTCTTCTTATTGTCCGAATCGTCATTTGGTTCTCGCTCCCCCGCAGTCCCAGCTGGGCCGCAGCGGACGCGAGCAGAAGGGTCTTCTCTGACCCGTCATCAAGGACGGCGTAAGTGTCCATGACTTTGTCCCCGTGGCTCAGGAGCACTCTGACCACTTTGAGGAGCACTCGGGGGGTCTCGCTGTGCTGGTCAATGTGGAGCACTCCTGTCTCGGGTGGTGACGTAGACTCTATATGGTACGAGTCGCACCTTGTCCGCCAGTGTCTGCCGTGGCAGTCGGGACAGTAGGGAGCGGTCTGGTGGAACTTTGGTTCTGGTGCCACCGCCTCGGCGTGGTACATTACCGCGACGGGCCCACTCTGTTGTCCTGGGTGACGCTTGTTGATGTCGTGCAGGACCTCCAGGTGGGTGCCACCGCACCTGCTGCACTTTTTCTTCAGGTGGCACTCAGCTGCTAGGTGGCTGCGCGCGCAGCGGAAGCAGCGGCGGTGGTCCTTGACCCACTGGCTCACATCATCCGTGGTCAGCTTCTTGAAATCCTCGCACTGGTGGAGCCGATGTTCTCCCTCACAGTACTGGCACTCGATCTTCCACTGGTCCTCTTTCGTCGAGGGGGTGTTGTGGTTGGAGTGCTGCGGTACTGACTCTGATTGGTGCATGACAGTCACCGATCTTCTTCCATCATTTATTCTCCTGGGTCCCTCTCTGGAGCTTGGCGTGCTCCGCCCAAATGTATCTAGTCGTAAGCTGCTGACTTCTCTCGCCAGGAAGTCGGCTAGATCAAGGAGGGATGGCTCGGGGCCGTCGGGGTCGCGGTAGTCCCTCTGCCGCCGAAAGCGCTTCTGTCTTGCGGGTGGCAGCTTCTCCAAAATCCTCTCAACGTTAGAGTTGGCGTATAGCTCATGCCTGCCCTTCTCCCGTTGCGCTCCCAGCATCCCCACCAGGGACTGCACTTTGATTGACAGGTCGTCTAGTGAGCGATTGTCTGTGGCTGGGGGTAAGCGGTCAATATGCCTTATCTCTTCGATTACGTAATCCCATATACGTCCATATCTCTGGTCCAGCGCTGCCAGGGCCGCTGTGTATGGTGTCGAAGAGGTGGCATAGGCCAGCGCTATGTTGTGCGCTCGGGGCACTTTCAGGTGCTGGAGTAATATTGCATACTTGTGGCGTTCATCAGCGACATCCACCAGCATTGTCTCTAAGCACATCCGGAGCTCCGTGTACTGTGCTCGATTCTCATGGATGAAGTCTGGAATCGTCGGTGTGCCAATGTATGATGTCATGGATGACTGGCACATCGGTGAGCGTTGGGGGAGAGGCCTCCTAGGCGAGTCTCCTCTTGCGTGTCGTCTTGGGCTGGTACTTGGTGGGTACCGAAGGTCGGGTACCCAGGTGCTGTTCCTCGGGGCTGACGGTGCGTCAAACTCACCCGTGAGTTGAGTCGGGGGTTTGTAGCGCAGGGCCTCGGGGCTGACTTCTGGGCTGTACTGGACCTCCTGGTCCTGAGTACGTTGCTGCTGGTCGGGGCTGTACTGGGCCTCCTGGGCCAGAGCACGTTGCTGCTGGTCGGCTTGACACTCCTCTTCCTCCTCCTCCTCTACCTCGGCTAGGACCTGGAGTCTTCTGTTCAGTCTCTCGGCGTGGTTCGGTTCTGTACCCCGGTTGCTGGGTCTTGTATGGACCGGCTGGGGAGGGGGTTCAGAGACGTGGACAGGCTCCTCCTGTAGGCGGGGTCCCGGGTCGCTTCGTCGGGTAGGGGAATGTGTCCTAGACCCATGTCTTGACGACCTCTGGGAGCTCCGTGCGGAGTGAGGGGGTGTCGCCATGGCAACCAGTTTGTCCATCAGCTCCGCCTGCAGCCGGTCGCGCTCTGCCTCGCGCCGGGCATGGGCTGCGTCACGCGCTGCTTCGCGCTGGGCATTGGCGGCGTCGCGCTGCGCATTGGCGCTGGCCTGGGCAGCGTCGCGCTGTGCGTTGGCGACGTCGCGCTGGGCATTGGCGCTGGCATGGGCGGCGTGGAGCTGTGCATTTGCGGCGGCGTGCTGTGCATTTGCGGCGGCGTGCTGTGCATCGGCGCGGCTTCTCTCAATGTTCTCTTCTGTCTGGAGGCGTCTGGTCTCCAGCCTTATGCGGTCGTCTTCACTCCTTTGTTGCGCCTGGAAGCGCTCTCGCTCGCCTGCAAACTGTTCGCGCTCGCGCGTCTGTTGCGCTTGAAGTCGATCGCGTTCGGTGGAGGCTGCCAGGGTGGCGATGAGTGCTTGCGCCAGCATCTTGTCCGCCGCGCTGGGGGAAGACGCCGTTCGGGGCGATCGGCTCCCGGCAGTACTTGTTGGAGACCCGTTCTCCTGTTGCGCACCGAGGAGATCCATCTCCTGGGTGCGCGTCTCTTTAGGGTTGTCTTCCTCCCGGAGCTGATCGGGGGCTATTTGTTCGGTATTGTCTGGGGGTAAAGTCGTGTCAGTTCCCTCCTGGTCCCCACCGTGAGCTTGGTCAGTTACATTAGCACCCACTAGGGCCTCTGTGGTCGGGGTAACCTGGTTGTTAGGGTCAGACATAATTTTACTTTCTACTTTTTCGGCGTTTAACTTCCCTTTAAAGCTAGGTATTGGACTGACAGAGTATGCCTCTAGGTAGGGAGGTGGCTGTCGTCTGCGCTGCGGGCGATCTAGCTCAGGAGAACCGTTTGTGGAGTGTTCGTCATCGGCCATGTCAATATTAATATTATATTAATATTACGCTAATTATTATCTCGGCTATCGAAGGACCAATTGTAACTGATGGGTACAATTCCCTGACTGTATTAATCAAGTACTGATATCATTAATCACTACCGTCTATGTACTCCTGGCCAATACTGTACATAAGTATTATTAGATTGGAACACTCCCACAATAACACGGTTTTCCACACAAAATACTCGGTTAGAATATTTATTACAAAAAAGGGAATATTGTTACATAATATACTTTGCTTAGATTGCGCTTATAAGGCAAATAGAATGTGCAGGCAAATCAATAGTAAATATTAAGTAATTAGATCTAGGTACCCTGGGATAGGGTGTACTACCGGTTGTAAGCCAGCAGAGGGAGGCAAAGCTCTAGGCAAGTCAATGGTTCAAGGGGGCGATATCACCCCTGGAGCAGCGGGGAAAGCAACCTGGTCCCAGGATGCGCGCCGTGTAGGTGAGAGCTGTGGAGTCTCTGGTACGACAGAAACGGGCTTGAGTGATGGTCTCCACGGGCACGTGGATCCCACAGCAGTGGGGTAGGCGGTTCTCTGCTTCCAGCAGCGTGGTGAAGAATGAAGAATAATAATCCTTGCCCGGAGAGTGGCACCGCTGGCGGGGTGTAAATCCTCTGTGGTGCTGCTGCTCCGGTGTAAGTCCTCCGGTGCGGTAATGCACGGTTAAACTTGACGTTACTATACTATTAGCACGGGCAATAAGTGCTCTATGTCGACGCACAATTACTCACTCCACGTGGTCTTTGACTCGTAATGAAGGTTTACTAATGAATAGAGAACGATACGACAAACAGACGTATTAGGATAACGCGAGACTATCTTGGGGCAATGCGAGCCCTGCTATGCCCACGTTGCGTAATGGGTGAGACGTTACTTGGATAACTGAACCAGACTGAACTGAAGGCGAACTGAAAAGGAACTGCAAGGGGGGTTCTGTATTCGCCGCGCTATATTTATATGTGCGGGGGACAAATAGTGCCTATCTCATTTCTGTCGCCTCTCGGTCTCGTAGCCGTGGGCGAAAGCGGGCATGTTTGGGCAAGTCCTGGCGGTAGCTTTTAAGTCAGCTCGAGGGGGTAAGGCTTTACTCGGTACCTGGCGCCAGGGGGTCGCTTCCAATAGGAGAACGAATATTATGGTCTGTCCTGTAGACTAAAGGGATATTCAGTGCATATTGTACAAGGAATATACAGGGGGTATCAAACGATATACAAATATTATACATGGGATCTCAGGCACTAAATATATATATTCGGTTTAATCTGACCCTTTGTAACACAGATGGTTCAGCACCTCTGGTGCCAGGTAGGGATGTCAGGGAGATTGAGAGAGCTCCGAGTTCTGAGCTAGAAAGTGCCAGAGAGTGGCTCATAGATAACAAGCTGTCCATTCACCTAGGCAAGACTGAGTCGATCCTTTTTGGCACAACAAGGAGATTAGGCAAAGTCGATCGCATGGAAGTCTCCTGTAACGGAGCAGTTGTCCCAGGGGAAAACTAGCGTCAAATAACTAGGACGTACACTAGAGCAGTCTCTCTCATCATACGAGTTCCTGTATCGGAATACCAGGCTTTTTGAACTTGCTGTTAAAAAGCTGTTAGTTTCATCCTTGCTTCAGTGTCATTTAGACTACGGGAGCGCAGCATGGTACAGTGGTCTGTCGACAACATTTTCAAAATAAACTTCAGGTGATGCAAAACAACACTATTCGGTACATACTAGGTGTGCCTTCCAGAACGCATGTAGGAAGTGCCGAATTCATAAAGGTGGGACTGCTACCAGTGCACCTCAGGGTTGAACAGATGAAACTGAACCACATGTTCAACATAGTAAATGGTACAGCCCCAAGCTATCTGAAGTAATAGTAATAATAATAATAATAATAATAATAATAATAATAATAATAATAATAATAATAATAATAATAATAATAATAATAATAATAATAATAATAATAATAATAATAATAATAATAATAATAATAATAATAATAATAATAATAATAATAATAATAATACATCCATTTTATATAGCGCTTTTCCAGGTGCTCAAAGACGCTGAAGATGGGTAGAAGGGACAAAACTATGGCAAAACTAAAACAGAACAAAATAATACATGACAAAATAAAATAAAAGGGACAGAATTAAAGGTCAAAAGCAAGATTGAAAAGGTGGGTTTTGAGGGCTGATTTAAAAGATGTCAGGGTGTTTGCATCACGGATATGGCTGAAGAGGGCATTCGAGAGGGAGGGGGCAGCACCAGCAAAGGCCCTGTCGCCCCAGGTCCGGAGCTTGGTCGTGGGAGGTGTTAGGAGGTTGGCATCAGCAGACCTAAGGCGACGGGTGGGCATGTGACGGTGGAGGAGGTCGGACAGGTAGGGAGGGGCAAGGTTGTTGAGGGCTTTAAATGTGATGAGAAGTATTTTAAATTGTATCCTGTATTTGATCGGAAGCCAATGGAGGTCGTGGAGGACAGGGGTGATGTGATCAGAGCGACGGGTGGAGGAGAGCATGCGGGCAGCAGAGTTTTGGACATATTGGAGTTTATTGAGGATAGTGTTTGGTGAGCCGTAGAGGATGCTGTTACAGTAATCCAGTCTTGATGAAATGAACCAGTGTTTCAGCAGCGGAGAGTGATAGGAAGGGGCGGAGACGAGCAATGAAGCAATGAAGTATCAGATCCATATGGTCCACATTAGGGGTGGGAATCGCCAGAGATCTCGCAATACGATACTATCGTGATACTTGAGCCGCGATACAATAGTATCGCGATACTCGATATATCGCGAATATTGCAATATTCTTTTTATATCAATTTTATAATTTTTTTTAACTGCAAAGTAAAACTGTCAACATGTTTTATCTGATAAAATAAAGTTTAGTCTGTTCATCTCACTTCAATAATTTTTATTGCAGAACATGGTATTTTCTCAAGCAGACAGATATAAATCTGTGTTGCATGTACCTGACAAACTGAACTGTTTGTATTACAGTCATATTCCAACTTAACTGAATGCACATTGTGTGTGTGTGTGTGTGTGTGTGTGTGTGTGTGTGTGTGTGTGTGTGTGTGTGTGTGTGTGTGTGTGTGTGTGTGTGTGTGTGTGTGTGTGTGTGTGTGTGTGTGTGTGTGTGTATGTGTGTGTGTGTGTGTGTGTGTGTGTGTGTGTGTGTGTGTGTGTGTGTGTGTGTGTGTGTGTGTGGACTACTGTACCATTACAGGTATTGAAATGAACAATGCAACTTCCTTATACAAAAAAAAATATATATATTTTTTATGAATAATTAAATATCGATACTTGGCGTCCCTGTATCGATACAGTATCGCCACACAAAGTATCGCGATACTACTACGTATACTGTAAATTTTTTCCCCCACCCCTAGTCCACATGCATCATGGACACAATACCAGGGCCAGTGTTCGCTCTTGTAAGGTGCTGCGGGTCAAGTCTATGGCTCAGAGCACATTTCTCTACACCGGGATCTCAACGTGGAACAGCCTTCCACTCAGGATAAAACTGTCAGGATCTAGAGGAATGTTTAAAGGTCAGGTTCGCTCATATCTCTGGGGTAAAATGGCCGGATAGCTGTCGGGTAATACTTGGATTATTGTTTTAATGATGGTATAAGAAATGCGCTATTTTATGGTATTTGGTCAGGATGTTTTTGTCTTGTTTTTAGATAATATGGATTTGTTGTGTTGGACTTTTACTTTATCAAGTCAAGTCAAGTCAAGAGTTTTAATTGTCACAGCATACAGGTATACAATGAAATGCGGGTGGTCTTGCCCGCAACGATGTGCAATACAGTGGTACATATAATAGAATCAAAAGAAGGAAACAACATTGTGCAGTAACAGGTAGCAGGTAACATGGAGTGACATCTCGGTATCTGTACATAGTTATTTACAGAGCATGTGTGACATGCTAGTTAGCTTTGGTAGTGCAATACACTGTTCCTGTTATTCTAATTTAAAGTGTCCTTTCCTTTGGCCATAAGTGTGCGTGTGTGCGACATGAGTGTGTGCCCGCTCATGTTAAAGTGTTAAGTGGCTGCTCGTGTGTGAGCGTGCACAGTGTGCGTGTCGTGTGTGTGTTCATGTGTGCTTGTGTGTGGACAGTTCAATGTTCTGAGCACTCAATGTTCATTGTTCATGGCTCTGATGGCCTGGGGGAAGAAGCTGAGCCTAAGCCGCTCTGTCCTAGTAGCTGGGGTTCGCAGGCGTCTGCCTGACCTCAGCAGCTGAAACAGGCTGTTATTGGGGTGGTGGGGGTCTTTCATTATCCTGCAGGCTCTGGATTTGAACCTCTTGTTGTATAGAACCTGCAGGGGGGGTAGTGCAATACCCGTGGTATGCTCGGCTGAGCGCACCACTCTCTGTAGGGCCTTCTTGTCCTGTGCCGTGCTGTTTCCATACCAGGCAGTGATGTTTCCGGTCAGGATGCTCTCTACAGCTCCTGAGTAGAAGGACTGGAGTATCTTTCCCGATACTCTGAACTTCCTTATGTGTTGTTTTATATGTTATTTGTGTATGTCCTTTGGTCATAACATCGGGGACCATGCTGGAAATAAGTGTTTTTTGCATGTCATCCCTTGGATTTGTTGTGTCTTTGGATCCATAAATAAAATCAATCAATCATTTATCTTTCCATTTCAGATATTTATTGATTGATTTTTCAATGGAAACTTGGGTGGGTTTCCACCATTGTTCCACGATCGTGGCGCGAGGACAGAGATTAGCCTGCTTCGTTTTGATGACCCGCCCAGGAGCTCGGATAGGGTGTGTAGTTAGAGACCATTGACCGGAGGTAGGAGGGAGCGGTTCACTTTGCCACACGGTATGTCAGGTCAAGGACCTGGAAGTGGATTCGTGCGACGATGGGAAGCCAGTGCAGCTTTCTCTCTCCAGCAGAAATAGAGTGAGCTCTGCATCACTTTTCAAGCCTAGGCAAGTTTCAAGTTTCAAGCTTGTTTTGATTTGTCACGTATAAGGTATAATTACAGTGAAATGCTTGGTTCTGTATGAGCCCCTAAGAATGTGCTTCATACAGTAAAAAAGTAAGTAAAAGAGGAATAACACTATACACTATACAATACAATATACAAACTAAAGTACAACCTAAGTACAATAATGAAGTAAAAATTCAGATTCAGATTCAGACAACTTTATTGATCCTGCGTGGGGCAATTCATATTTGTAGCTTCACGGGTAACATCTCAATGACAGCACGGCAACAACAACATTCCATGCAATACACAATCCAGTAAAAAAAAACAGACAGTCTAAGTGTAGAAGGCTACTTAAAATGACTACTGTCTGTGTTTAAAAGTCTGATAGCCGAGGGGACAAAAGGTTTGGCGTAACGGTGCAGAGACAATGAGGTACAAAAAAGGTGCAAATGCAAATGGTGTATGAATGTAGTGCAAATCTCTTTAATAAATAGATCAATATAATGTAGTGTTAGTGCAAATCTCTTTATTAATAAATGGATAAATATAATGTAGTTTTTTTAAAGTGTGTAAAGTGAGTGTTTGTTTAAAGTGAGTGTGTGCATGTGGATGTGTGTGCAATGAGTGTAGATGGATAGAGTCATTGAGCATCCTGATGGCCTGGGGATAGACGCTCCTTCCGAGTCTCTCTGTACCGGCCATGAGACTCCGCTAGCGCTTGCCTGACCGCAGCGGTGCAAAAAGGCAGTTGTTTGGGTGACTAGAGTCTTTGGTTATTATCTTAGCCTTGGCCCTGCAACGCTTGGTGTAAATGTGCACGCACAACAAATGTTTTCCACGGACTCCCAGAGGCATCAGCAGCTTTCCGCTGAATTCAAATAAATAAAAATAGTCTTTGCAGGCCAAAAACATCTGATGGGTTATTGATGCAGGGAGCTGTTGTTTTTTGGTGGTCCGGGGGTTCACATCAGAAAACTAAGACCACCACGGTGATCCTCGCCAAAAGGTTAACACAGTGTGCAAAACCACCTGCCAATCAGAGGCTGGGAAAATACTGTATTATTCTTTTAACCTCTTATCCATCAAGCAAGAAATGGGGCTAGTTTTGCATAAAAATGGGGCTAGTTATTTCTTTTGTACTTTATACGTGACAAATAAACTACTAACTACTAATAACACGCTTAATTTGCGATTCATTTTTGAACCACTTATAGCACATGCATGAGACTGGTCTCTTTTTTAAAAGGAAACATTCTGAACTGAATCACTCTGAGTGCTAATAGAGTTACAGTGGTTTGAACACACTGGAGTAAAAGTTTTGTTTACTCACGTTTTAGTTTACTTGTTGCCAGAGATGCCTATTTTTGTGTTCCGGCTGAGAGGTAGGAGCTGGAAAACATAACCGTTCCATAGCCTGAAGTGTTATCTAGTACAGGTACAAAGTTGATAATAAAGTTGAAAAGTGATGCAGAGCTCACTCTATTTCCGCTGGGAAGGCAAACTCAAACTCTTGCCAATTTCCCCTCGAAGTTGCCTACGACAGCTTTAAGAAAGTTGTATTGACCTACGGTACATCTGTGTTGCTCCAGTGTTCTACTTTGGACAAGTCTCTCTGAAGTACTGTCCTCTATTTAAGACTAGCCCTATTCTGAGAGCAACGGACGGCCTATTAGTTCCCTTCTGAAGTTGGTTGGGGTGTGTGGAACAGGGATCTCTCTCTTGGCCAGATCTCTCTCTCTCTCTCTCTCTCTCTCTCTCTCTCTCTCTCTCTCTCTCTCTCTCTCTCTCTCTCTCTCTCTCTCTCTCTCTGACTCACACACACACACACATTTTAACCGCCGCTCCGGGCAATTAGGCTCCGTGATGCCCAACCGCTCGTTCATTATCCCTTACACTTACTGCATCAATAAATACATTAGGGGAGAAAAAGTTAAATTGGACGAAAAACAAGTCCGAGTGAACTTGGAATTGGCAGAGGAATGGAAGGAACAGAGTAAGAGACTAGTACAGGGAGTTATGTAATGAACCATACTAGTACAGGGAGTTATATACAGTAATGAACCCTTCTAGTACAGGAAGTTATATAATGGACCCTACTAGTACAGGAAGTTATATAATGAACCCTACTAGTGAGTACAGGAAGTCATATAATGAACCTACTAGTACAGGAAGTTATATAATGAACCCTACTAGTGAGTACAGGAAGTCATATAATGAACCTACTAGTACAGGAAGTTATATAATGAACCTACTAGTACAGGAAGTTATATAATGGACCCTACTAGTACAGGAAGTTATATATCATACTGGTCATCGCGTCTCGCTCTTGCCATTATGAGATAACTCTTATCATGACATACAGATAGACAGTACTGCTACATCTATACATTTATGACATACCAGCTTTACAAATACAGTACTGTTTGTGATACAAAAAGAGTAGATACATTTGACGAAGACACTGTACATTGGAGGAGGTTGGGGGGGTGGGGCATCCTACTGCATGCACAGAGAAGAAAAAGGTATGTATCTTAACACTCCAACATTTTGGGAACCCTGGAGTTAGACAAGAAGATGCATACCTTTTTCTTCTCTGTGCATGCAGTAGGAGTAGGAAGATATTGGGAACTAGGCTAATGGAGGAACCTACTTCCAGTGACTGACGCTAAGCTAGGCTAACGGTGCGCGTCTTCCTACTCCTACTGCATGCACAGAGAAGAACAAGGGTATGTATCTTCTTGTCTAACTCCAGGGTAGATGGCAAATAAGCTAATTTCCCAAAATGTTGGAGTTTTCCTTTAAATGCTGTGAAATATTGCTATGTGATCTGATGTGATATTACAGAGGATTTTGATTGCATTATTTTATTGTGAAATAATAATTAAATTATGTGAAATATTGCTATGCTATTGTGAGATTACAAAATCTGATGTGATATTACAGAGGATTTTTATTGCAGTATTTTATTGTGAAATAATAATTAAATGATGTGAAATCAAAGGATACTGTCTTTTTTACATGTATTTGTTGGGATATTACAGAGGGCCTTGATTACAATATGTCACTGTAAGATAATACTGTTATATATCGTATTTGCTTCGCGTCCCGCTCTGAGCCTTATGAGATATCCCTTATCTCCTATGATACCTATTGTATCTCCCACGAACAAACTACATGCACCCCACCTGTATGGGGCCCCGCCCCCATGGTGGCACCGCCCATATAGCCGTGACTCTGGTCACCAAACACCCTTCCTCTATTTTCGTCCCAGCGTAATGGCTGCGTGCACCATACGATAACTAGTAGGATGAAAAGATTAAGGAAGGTTCGTAATGTTGAGGGCTTACCGGAGGTTGCTGGCCCCTGGCATCTTCGACGCATGTTTTCGGCGACACGACGGGCCTATGTTGATGTTCCTCGTTTGATGACAGCACATCGAGGTTCAGCTGTACAAGACTGGCTGTCGGGCCAGCTTGTACTCAGGTAGGCCCCGTGTCTTCAGGCATGGGTATTAGTGTTAGTAATGCTGGTTTGTTTTGTTACACAACCATGTTGTGTGTTGGCGCCGGGGGCAGGATGGTTTGGTGAACGTTCACTGCAGGGAACGGTTTCCAAGCTGTCTTGGGCGTGCTGCTAAAACATCTAATGCTATGCTACATGCTATCGCTAATGCCGCATGCTATTACTACTGCTAATTGCTACGCTGTTCTAATGTCTCCGCCGTGAGATGTTGTCACTCTCCCTCCTCTTGCCCGGTTCATCAATGAAGGTCAGTCGGTAGCTGTTGTGGAGTTTTTTGCTGAGTCCTATTTACCTTTTTTCGGGTAAATGGGTTGACAACAGGGTAGGCCGTGGCTAGGTTTCCTAGCCAGGTATGTTACCTTGTGTTCCGGCGGGGTTTGTTGAACGGTGTTCCCATCTGGGTTGGCGTCGGGTAGTGGGGCTATGGGTCCAGCCGACATGGTAAACATGTTGCGTGTCTGTGCGCAGGCAATTGTTGTTCTGGGTCCCACATCGCCTCGCGCTAGGCTGCAGTAGTATAAGGGCAGGGCCGCCTGGGAGAAATGTGAGGCCCTGTGCGTTTTTAGACGTGAGGCCCCCCACCCCCTGAGGCGGCCCTGTGTAGTGGGCTATTGTTTCGTTTTGTCACTCTGCTATGAGAAGGTCTGTCTTGCTACAGTTTTCTCTCCTCTCAACCATTCATACTGACGGTCAATCGGTATACTGGGGGAGTAGTGCGGGGGGGGCTTTGTTTACCTTTTTTGGTAAATGGGCTAAACTAGGGCTGGTGTCCTGTTGTGAATATTTTGAATGAAGGCGGGACTAGTTCGCTCTGGTCCGTCTCCCCTTAACTTTGTGTGTATGGGTTTGCTCATTCTACAGTATTTTGTGGTTTAGTTCTTTTATTCATTTAACCTTTTTCATGGTGCACACCACAGTGGAGGTTGCTGTTTGCAATCACCACTGGTGCTCCGTGTTAACATCAGTCCTTTGTTTTTGACATATTGAAACAATGCCCCGCCCGGCCGACGCCTTGGGTCGGTCGGCCTGGCGAGTGGCTGGTGGGCTGTTAAGGCTTGTACCGCCACGGTATGGAATTGGCAACGATTAGAACTGTGTTCGAATTGCTGTTTTTTTCTATTAAAAAAATTGTGTCTGGTGGAGGGGCCTTGAGGGCCAGCCGACGTCGACACATCGCGCGAGGTTGTTGACGTTATTAGCTTTGACCCAGCCGCAAGCTATAACCGCTCAGGGTTCCCCTCTCCGCAGGGTATTTTTGGTCTTCTGCTGGAGCGCGGGCGGTATTGTCCTAGGCCCTACACCGCCTCACACCGCGCAGCCAGAAGAAGAGAGAGCACGGCCTCGTCAGCGGCGATGACGAGGCCCTCGACAGGCGGCCATGTTTTTCCCCGCCGGAGGTATCCTGGGCGTTGATTCGACAGGTGTCCACAAGGCCGACAGCCTTGGCGGCCGAGGGATCGGCCATGTAGGATGGGTTCGGCTTGAACAAACAAGCCGTCACCGTCCTGCCGCGAGCAGCCCACTCTCCGATCACTCCCTTCCCCAACACCAGCGGAAGAAGTGGGCTCTGATTGTTTCCTTTGGCTGCGGGCCGCGTGCCTTCGTTGATGCGCGGGCGGCCCCCCCCTTTTCGCTTCTCATGGGGACAGGGGCTGACACCCAGTTGATGGCTGAGCCTGGGTCTGTCCGTGAGAATGTTGTGCTGTCAAGCGGCTCCCACACCTTGAACTGTGTTGGTTGAGCCTGGTGTTACGTCTGTCAACTTAAGTGTTGTCAGCAGGGGGGCTCGAAACCTTTTGAGGCACACAGTGCGGGCTTCCCTGGCCTCGCCTTCGCCAGGCCAGGTATCATGTTGGTGCCTCCCACTCCTGAAATATTGGCAAGTGGTCGCAGCTCACATGATTTGGGGTGGTAGTAATATCACTGCAGGGCTACGGTGTGTAGGAACCCATGGGGGCCTTACACCTTGCATGTCCGGCTGCAGAACAACTCCTTCAGCATGTTCTGGAGGGGTGTTCAGTGGGGGGGCTTTTTTCATCGGAAGCCCCCCGTATCAGACCGGCCCTTTCTGTCGGGGTTCCCCCTTGGGTGCGATTGCCTCGTGGGTGGTGTCAGGGTCAGGTGTTCCGACACGGAACGCGCTCCTCGCACGGTTCCAGGTTTGGCTACGCACAGCGGGGGGACCAGGCCAACTATCTACAGTTCCTGGCGGACCTGCGCCACGTGACGGCGGGTGCGTTGGGAGTGTCGTCACATATGACTACGGCAGTACCATATGTCGAGGTGGATGGAGAGAACGCTGTGGCGGGGACTTGTGTTTACACAACCCCACCCGTTTTCAGGTTTGGTACAGACCCTATTGTCAGGGTCTCCAGCAGTGACAGCTCTGGTCAACGAGATCCAATCTCTGTGGACGAAGCAAGCCATCATCGTGGCGTTCTCCTCCCGGTGTTCTCTGCCCGAGAAGTTGGGAGGGAGGGGTGTAAGACCCAGGCTGGACCTGTCCCATGGGAAGGTTCAGCATTTTTTGGATCGTCTCCTACCTGTTGAACACTGTCAGGTGGGGGTCTGGTTCTCCTCCATAGACCTGTAGGATGCGTATGCGCATCCCTGATCTTCCATCCTAGGGCTTACCTACGCTTCCTTTGCAGGGTTAGCGTATGAGTACCAGAGGCTGCCGTTCGGTTTTCTCTGGCTCCCCGCATCTTCACCAAGTGCGTGGAGGCCGCACTGGGGCCTCTGCGTCGTCCAGGGTTACGGAGTGTTCTGCCCTGATGACGTTCTGGTCCTTCGCGGTCAAGGTGGATCGTCAGGTCTCGTACCAGGCAGGTCTCTAGACTGGATGTAGAGTACTCCTCTTCCCAGTCAACGGTTGGAAGGCTATGGGCATCCATCTCAGAGCGTGTTGTCAACACGCTCGGGAGGTTCCGTCCTAGGACGGTTACGGCGCTGTCTCACGTCGCGTTTTCACCGACGCCTCCCTCGCTGGTGACGCGTCGGGCCAACGCAGTAGGGGGCAGCTGGCAAACCATGCTGCCCGGTCTGTGCTACGTTCAATGTGTTGGTGTTGAAAGCGGTCCTTCTGGTCCACAAATGGTGTTGATCAGGACGGACGATACGACGTCAGTGTCGTGTATCGACAGACAGGGAGGAGTACGCTCCCCCTGTCTGCACCAGGCGGCGGGCGGCTGGCTATGGGCGTCCTCCATCTGCGCGGCCTGAGGGCTCCCCACATCCCCGGCAGGGAGAATGTGGGTGCAGGTGTACTGTCGCGGGGCGGTCCTCATCCTGACGGGTGAGGATTACGTCTGGACATGGCCAGGCAGGTCTGGGACCGATGCCGTGCCGCCAGGGATTCTTCCCCATACATCTGTTAGGTCAGTTGTTGGGACGGGTACGTTGAGGGGCGCAGGTTCTTGATCCTGATGGTGTTACCATCTGGAATGCGCATGCTCCCTCCACTGTCGCGCTTACGCGGGCAGATGACGTATGTTCCAAGTGTGGTGTAAGGCGGGGGGCCGGGACTCAGTCTCCTGCCCCCTGGATGCTGTCCTTAGTTACCTCCAGTCTCTCCTTGATAGACTGTCGGCTTCGACGGTGAGGGTATATGCAGCAGCTATATCCTCCTATCATGAGGGGTTTGAGGGGATGTCTTGTTCAGCCACCCTCTTGTGAAGCGTTTCCTGCTTGGCGCTCGACGCGTTAAGCCGGTGCAACGCTCCTTGGCTCCGACTTGGGATCTTCAATTGGTCCTTGGTCGGTTGTCCTTGGCCCCGTTTGAGCCGCTCGAGCAGGCGCCGTTGGGACAGCTGTCCTTCAAGACCGCGTTCCTACTGGCTGTCACTTCCGCTAAACGCGTAGGTGAGCTCTGTGCTCTCTCGGTACGTCCAGAGTGCCTGTCTTTTCGGACCGATTGCGGTGTCACTCTGCGACCTAATCCTGCTTTCGTGCCTAAGAATATCCGGAGTTCCTTCCGCTCCCGGGATATTGTGGTTCAGGCGTTTCGTCCTCCTCCTCACACTAGTGAGTTAGATGCGGGCCTTCACCTGTCATGTCCAGTCCGTGCTTGGGGATTTACCTCAGCCGTACTCAGGACTTCAGGGTTACCGACCAGCTTTTTGTCTGTTACGGTGGGGCTCGTGCTGGTAAGGCACTGTCGGAGCAGCGCCTGTCCCATTGGTTGTGCGAGGGTATTACCCTCTGCTACACGTTGGCTGGGCAGGATCCCCCTGGGGGCATCAGGGCGCACTCCACTCGTGGGGTGGCTGCCTCTGCCGCTCTCCTGGGTGGGGCCTCGGTGGAGGACATCTGTGCTGCAGCTTCATGGTCCTCCCCGGGCCCCTTTGTAAGGTTTTACCTCATGGACATGACCGGGGGTTCTGTCTCCCAGGCGGTTCTGGGGTCTGTGGCCTTTCCTGCTTCCTGTCCTTTGGTCGGGTAGCAGGAGTGTATGGGTATGGGCCACAGTGTGTTGAGTCACACGTGGTTCCGCCTGTACGGTGTGTTCAAGGGGTTCTAGTTCCCTCTTGTTCGCATTCAGGTGGAGTTGACTGCGCCCCCCCTTTATTAGGAAGGATGGGGTGACAGGGCTCCCCGCACCCCTTGATGTGGGCTTACGGGTCCTCAGGGGGTACATTTGTCGGGCCTCGCGTCCGCTCTTCCCCATTATCTCATAAGGCTCAGAGCGGGACGCAAAGCAAATACGATATATAACGATAGGTTATGTAGATAACCTAGTTATATTAGTATTGGCTGAGCGTCCCGCTCTGCGCGGCCCTGAGTTCCCTCTTGAGGGATCTTTTCCTGGGACGGGTTTTGGCGAGGAAGGGTGTTTGGTGACCAGAGTCACGGCTATATGGGCGGTGCCACCATGGGGGCGGGGCCCCATACAGGTGGGGTGCATGTAGTTTGTTCGTGGGAGATACAATAGGTATCATAGGAGATAAGGGATATCTCATAAGGCTCAGAGCGGGACGCTCAGCCAATACTAATATAACTAGGTTATCTACATAACCTATCGTTAAATGTTGTGAAATGCTGGTTAATTTTTGTTAACAGAACTTGCTTTAGGGCGTCAATAATGTGGTCAAGAGACATGGATTCTATCTTGTGCCTGAACTGGCTTGGCTTCTTTTATTCACACATGAGCAATAGTCATACAACACCGTCGGAGGAGAGAAAGAAAGGGGTGGGGACCATCCCTTTTATAGTCACCCCTAATGGTAGAATACCTGGGTGGCTACGCCCAGAGCGCCCTCCAGTGGAGACAGATATATTTGCACCAATGGCAATCTCTGGTGGAGACAATGATCTACACAGGTAAACAGCTACAAGTGTAAACAGTCATATGTACAGTTAATGGAAACAGTTAAATACAGTTAGACAGTTACTTGCAATCCTACATAGAACCTCTAACTTTAACACTCCCACTTAGGGTTGTATAGCACACTGTATAACTTCTTCAAAAACAATTTACAAAGAAAATAATACAATTCAGAACATCAAAAAGAATATGGCAGTCAATATTTACACAACAAACATGACCTCTGTAAATACCATCAGTTTTAACGTGAAAACGGGTTCCTTCACAGTATCTATTACTCAGTTGTCCGTTGGACAGTAAACCGTGTCATTCTTTCTTATCCGATGGCATACCTGATGAGAGGATACAGTGCCGTCTGGGAGAAATGCGAGGCCCTGTGCGAGATTTAGAAAAAATTAATAAAAAGATAATAATATTATATATATTTTTTTAATACATTTTTATTTTATTTGTAATTTTTTTGCATACAGTCAACGTATTCTTAAATAATAGCACTGCCCGAGGCTGGGCATAAGATACAGTCAACGTATTCTTAAATAATAGCGCTGCCTGATGCTTAGTGGCAATGCACCTGTACAGTCGTACACCTGGCAGTAACAGGGAAAATGCATAAAACACCCCTGGAACCTGATAAACAAGCTTAAAGCCAGGTTAATTTTTCAAGCACGACATGCAGATTTGCAGTTTTGCCTTATTTGAATCGAACTCTATAAGCTTAGTACACACGTCACAAACTGCACGAGCACAGTGTGAGCAGACCCTTGCATGATGCAACACACCGAGTGAGAGAGAGAGAGACAGAGAGAGACCGAGAGAGACCGAGAGAGAGAGAGAGAGAGCAAGAGAGAGAGAGAGAGCAAGAGAGAGAGAGCGAGAGAGAGAGAGCAAGAGAGAGCGAGAGAGAGAGAGCAAGAGAGAGAGAGAGAGCAAGAGAGCGAGAGAGGGAGCAAGAGAGAGAGAGAGAGCAAGAGAGAAAGAGAGAGAGAGACAGAGTGAGAGAGAGAGAGTGAGAGAGAGTGAGAGAGAGAGAGAGAGAGAGAGAGAGAGAGAGAGAGAGAGAGAGAGAGAGAGAGAGAGAGAGAGAGAGAGAGAGAGAGAGAGAGAGAGAGAGAGAGAGAGAGAGAGAGATCCACGGCGGGAACAGAATAGATTGCATTAAAAACTCACCAAACGTCCAAGATGACAAAGTTCACCAGTCCATATTGTCCCCCCCCGTTGGGATGAACTTGGGAGTCTGTTCCTAGTTTATCTGCCACACGTTAGCACTCGATAACGTAGCTAATGCTAGTTAGCTGTCCCTGCCTTTAGCTAAGCCGACATGGCTAGCCTGACTGAACTTTTTTTTTCTTTCTTTTTGATCTTTTTCCCCCTCTATTTTCCTCCGATTTTTCTCCCATCCCAATGTTAGTCGTTATGCCAATTCCCAATCCCCTTCCTGGTCGCTGCGCACTTACCCCCCACAGTCAGATGATCTGGGAGAGTGGAGGCTATCACGTGCTTCCTCCGACACACGTCCAGCCAATCAACCGCTTCTTTTCACCTGGCAGCGCGGATATTCTCCGAGAGGGCGTAGCGTGTGGAAGGATCACACTATCCCACTCAGGTCCCATCCGCGCTTAGCAGGCGCCCCGACCGAACTGTAGGAGTCGCTGTTTACAACGACCCGGACCCACCCCGCCAGCTTCTCCCACCCTCTAATACTGCCAATTGTATTAGTGTGAACGGCCAGCCAAGCTGGTGACAACCCCGGAGCTGTGCTCACAGCTCCGGGGTTGGTGACGAACGCAATCTCCGCTACGCCACCTAACCGCCCCTGACTGAACTTTCTAACACGCAACAACTTTCATCTTCAGTCCATCTGCCGAACGTCTTCTTCGTCTTGGCATAACCTAATCACTATACTTGGTATTGATAAGCTTACGGCACGCTGCGTTATTTCTTCTGCTCCGATGCTGCACAGCGCTCTTGTGGATAGCGCCGAATAGTCAGACCCCGTACCTGTAACCCCTCCCCTCGTTGAAACCAATAGTATATCTGCAGAGCCGCAGAGCTCCAATAGTGTATCTGCAGAGCCGCAGAGCTCCAATAGTATATCTGCAGAGCCCGGAACAAGTCAGACACATTCTACAAACGTGTCTAATGTGAAATATATAAGCATGTAAGCAAAACTAGATTTTAGGTCTGTGATGGAAAGTGATTGTTAACATTCTATTTTTTTATACAAAAATAAAATAAAAAATAAAAAAAGTATTTTTTTTCTTCTCGCAAGGCCCCCCTCCCCGCGAGGCCCTGTGCGACCGCACTGCTCGCACGCCCCTTGAGGCGGCCCTGAATGTCATGATGTCATATATGTTGTGTATGTCATAAATGTCACTATGAATTGAAAATGGGGGACCCTGATGTAAACAAGACGAAAGTCTTTCTCTGGTCTGCATCCTCTTAACAATTGTGTGTATTGAGCCGTACTGTATTGTACCCATTCTGCAATCTGTTATAATAATAAAGTTTTCATTCATTCATACTACTGAGCAATAGTGCTAATCAGATGTATGTACAGAGTTGTTGTATTAATATGTATCTATCTATCCATATATATTGTGACATCCTCCAGGCACGACGCAGTATACAAGTAGATTTCTTGAACTGATTTTTAATGAAGCTTGTCCATTCTCCATCCAAACCGTAAAATCTGTACACAATACATACAAATGATAGCATTAGCAATTGAAAGCCCATCAAAAACGTAGCTAACATCAACCGTCAACATTGTATGTAACCATGAGAAGATTCACATGCATCACATTAGATGTACTCTGCAAAACTGTCTCAGAATGTAACTCCTCCACCTCAGACATTGACCCTATACCTACAGCTTTCTTCAAACGGGTGTTTAATAGTGTTTCAAGCCCTGTGCTAGATATCATAAACACTTCCCTTAGAACTGGTATTTTCCCAGATGCCTTTAAAACAGCAGTTGTAAAGCCATTACTAAAAAAACCTAACTTGGATAGTAATGAAATGGCAAATTATCGTCTATTATACAACGGCATGCAAATTTCTCGATTCTGATTGGCCATTCACACGTCTTTATTGGCAACAATCCACGGTCCTGGGCTCAGGACCCGCCCACAACCAAATCACATAACCCTCCCCGGCTCACTCCGGGAGAAAACAGGATCGCGGACAACAAATGGTTATGTTGAAAGCACCATAACGACTAAATATGAAGCGATTCTGTCAAGGGGAATGTGTTAGTATTTTAAACAATGTTGGATGATGTAATTGATGGGTCTTGACTCAATCTAGAACAAAAGAAAAATCGCGGATTGATTGATAGATTAATTGATTGATTTAAATTTCTTCCTTCCTACTTTCTACTGAATGCAGCGTTCTCTCTCACACTGTCCGACGCTGGCGTACCCACAAACACACACACACACATACACACACACACACACACACACACACACACACACACACACACACGCACACACACACTGTGACACACACACACACACACACACACACACACACACTCCTGTCTGCAACAGCGGGGGAGTCAGACTGAGAGAGAAGCAGCGCTGTTTTAAGTGAGCATGGTCTATTGAATTGATTGATTGGTTGATTGCTAATTTTATTACTGTACCCCTGGTTTCCAACTGGTTAAGTTTAGGCTAAAAGAAATAAATAAAAAAATAGGGCGAAGAAAACAATTGTGTGTATTGAGCCGTATTGTATTGTACCCATTCTGCATCTGGTAATAAAATTTTCAATCAATCATTCCAATAATACACAGTTGGATGTGTTAGTTGGTTGGATGCACTTCAAGCTGCTTCCACATGAGGCAACTTCTCTCAATCATTCCAATAATACACAGTTGGATGTGTTAGTTTGGTTGGATGCACTTCAAGCTGCTTCCACATGGAGTTGTGGGAACTACTTTTTCTGGCGGATGGTTTTTTCAATAAATCTTCGATTAATGTGTGTTTATTGTATAGAAATAAGGTTGGATGAATCTGGCAGTTGTATAAAAGCTTTACACCACGTGCAGTCGTGATTTGTGACCAATAAACCATGCCTAGGGGGGTCTAACGACCCTCGGCTGCGCCTCGGGCCTAACAACCACCCCTAGGCATGGTTTATTGGTCACAAACCACTCCTGCGTGTGATGTAATGCTTAAATATCCAACCTACCATTCATTAGTAAAGTACTTGAAAAGATAGTTTCAGTTCAAATAAATTCCTTTCTTGAAGAAAACAACATCTTAGAAGAATTTCAGTCAGGATTCAGAAAATATCATAGCACTGAAACTGCCCTCACCAAAATAATCAGTGACCTCAGGCTAAACTCTGATGAGAATAAGATCTTCATCCTTATCTTGCTAGATCTCAGTGCAGCATTTGATACAATCGATCACGATATTCTAATCGATCGTCTTGAAAACCATGTCGGTTTCTCAGAACATGTGCTAGGCTGGTTTAAAACATACATCAGAGGGAGGAAATTCTATGTTAAACTAGGAGATCACATTTCTGATATATACGACAACAACTATGGAGTTGCACAAGGGAGTTGCTTAGGTCCTTTACTCTTCTCCCTTTACATGTTACCGCTGGGTGATATCATCAGAGAACATAATGTAGATTTCCATAGCTATGCGGATGATACACAACTGTACATATCTGCTGAACCAAATGATACAGCGATTAGCTCCATTACAGACTGCTTACTGGCAATAAATAAATGGATGAGTAAGAACTTCCTGAAACTAAACGAGAACAAAACTGAAATTCTAATTATCGGCCCCAAAACTAAAAAAGAAACATTAATAAAGAACCTGGGAGGACTAACCCCTTGGATCAAATCTGAGGTCACTAGTCTCCGGGTTATCATAGATTCAGAACTGAACTTCAATTCTCATATTAACAAAGTGACGAAAACATCATTCTTCCATCTCAGAAATATAGCAAAAGTACGACCATTTATTAATCAGAACGATGCTGAGAAGCTAATTCATGCATTCATATCTAGCCGGTTAGACTACTGTAATGCACTTTTCACAGGTCTCCCTAAGAAAACCACAGAGAGGCTTCAGCTAATCCAAAACTCTGCAGCCCGACTGCTAACTAGAACCAAAAGGAGAGAGCACATTAGTCCAGTCTTAGCTGCTTTACACTGGCTTCCTGTAACATTTAGAATTGACTTTAAGGTCCTTCTCCTTACATACAAAGCTCTAAATGGACAGGGACCTAGCTACATCGCCAACACTCTAATAAATTACACACCAGCAAGAACACTGCGATCATCAGCTGCTGGACTACTAGAGGCTCCCAGAAACAGTCAAAAGAGGATCGGTAATGCAGCCTTTATCAACTATGCCCCAAAACTGTGGAACAAACTACCCCAAAACATCAGAGAAGCCAACTCGCTAGACATCTTTAAAAGACAGCTTAAAACCTATCTCTTTGCTCAGGCATTTCACTGTGGGGTAATGCAGGCAAATATCTGAAGATAGATATCTGCTACCACCTAGTGGCAAGGGGAAATATTATTATAGAAACATCAGGGATATCCTGACACAAATTGTACTTACTTGCACTATTCTTACCCTGCCTACTTTTATACACTGCCTATCAAATTCATGTGTCGGTTATCACACTTTTTACTTCTTACTGATGACTATTTTTAAACTGAATCATTTTAAACTATTTTTTATTATTTGTATTACTGAATCAAACTGTAAACAGAGCTATATTCTTACCCTACCTACTTTCATACACGTCCAATGAAATTCATATGTATGTTAGTGTGACGTACATGGGTACGTGGGTTGGGCATTACCATTATTCCTGTATTTATGACACCATCTGAACATCAGGTTAGTATATTATTTGTGTTGTCTGTTATGTGTGGTGTTGTGTCATCTCCTAATTGCTGTTTCTATTCACAGATGCCACTCATCTCCCTGATTGGATTGGTTGCATCTGATTGGTGCACCTTGGAACAGGCAGTGGAGATGGGTGGTTAAT
The DNA here is from genome assembly GCF_963971535.1 of Notolepis coatsorum. Taxonomy (NCBI): domain Eukaryota; kingdom Metazoa; phylum Chordata; class Actinopteri; order Aulopiformes; family Paralepididae; genus Notolepis; species Notolepis coatsorum. The sequence continues at coordinate 145,043,824 of NC_140169.1, read as the reverse complement.
AGAGTGGAGATGACACACATCGGGGCGCCTCACTCTGTCAGTTGTCACTGATCAGAGTTTCGTGAGGTTGCCATTTATTGACCATTGTGGAACGATACTGTGCTTGTCTACTGCTTCGTGTGGACTAAGTACTCGGTATCTCTCTTGTTGGCTTTAGGCCTATTTTCCACTGAGTGTGGAATTGTACCTTTGGTACCTTTGAGTGTCTGTGGGCGCTTATTTAGTATATCTCACTTTGTCTGTTCTCCAATTACCTTTCTCCCTATTTGTTACATGTTTGTGGGTTGTCTTTTCCCTTTGTTGCATTATAAGTCAGAGGAGGTTTAAAGCCCTACCCTGTGTAATAAATATAATTTACTATTTTGGATCAACGTCTTGTGTTCACTTTATTACCTGCTCGGGACCTTGCTTTAAAAGCACTACTGGACGGGCTGGTTTTCACATACAGCCCGTTCCAGCTTATTCTATATTGTCTTGTGACATTGTTATGTGACATGGGGGCTCATTTCCGGTCTTTCATGTTCTTGTGACATGGGGGGCTCAATGCCGGTCTGCTGTGTACGTTTGACATAGGGGCTGATGGTATCAGGTAAAGTGGCGTTGTTGTTTATTAGTATTTATGTATCCATGCTGTGTTTTGTATAATAATTAACCATTCGTGTATGCTCTTAACCAGATCTCTTTTTTCTACCACATAGGTAACAGGGGGGGGTCACCTGCTTGGCTAGAGGGTGGGGGGCACGAGTCGTGATTCTGGTGGAGCGCGCAATGAAATCGGTAAGCGACTGAAGACATGTGTAGCCTTCATCCCGGTAGGGGAGTAGTTTAGCTGGGATAGGCTAGAGTGACACAGGTGACTCCTAGTTAAGTGGTTAGGAACATTTGTTATTGTTTTCATTTGGTAGATGTGGTCAGTTGGATTGTTTTGGTTAAGAGGTATAAAAGCAGAATGTGTCTATTATTATTGCGCACGGTCATGGTTAACTAAGTGAGGACGTGATATATATATATTTTTTTGGTGTATCATAAGTCACGCATAAAGACATATTATGGCTGCGTCGGCGTTTGTTTTTGAAGTCTTCGTGGCGGATCCAATAGAGGATCAGGTGGAAGGTTGCACTAAGGCGGAATTATGCCTTATTGCTAAGCATTATAATATTACTGTGCAAAGTTCCCAGTCCAAAGCTGATATGAAGGCGGCTGTAATAGCGGGGTTGGTGGAGCAACAGGTGTTCAGCACGGCTCGGGGAGTAGTGAGTCATAGTGACCAGGAGGTTGAAAACACTGGCGAATGGGTTGACTCTCCCTTGCGTGATCTTAACCCGGAGGGTGGTGCTATTAGGAAGAATGGTAGTACGCCTAGAGCTGAAAGTGAGGGCGCGGGGGATTCAGATAAAGAATCCACGTCTTCTGGCCATACGCGCTCTAGTCTGCGTTTTGCCCGTCTCCAGATGGAGGAGAGAGCGCTTTTGCGCAGGGAGGAGCGAGACAGGGAAGAGAGAGAGAGAGACAGAGAGGACAGAGCAGCTGTACGAGACAGAGAAGAGAGAGCGGCTGTACAAGATAGAGAGGAGAGAAAGGACGAGAGAGCCGGGCTGGAGAGAAAGGAGGAAAAAGACAGGGAACTTCAACTGGCCATAGAGAGGCTGAGGTTGGGAGCTGGAGCTGGTAGTGCTACCTCCTCTCCAGCTGGGGTTTCCCCGGCTCACTTTAATATCGGCCAGCACGTTAATCTGGTACCCATGTTCCGTGAATCAGAAGTAGAGGCTTATTTTTCTGCTTTTGAGCGGATTGCACAGGCTCTGCATTGGCCGGTGGAGATGTAGGTGATTTTACTTCAGACCAGGCTCACTGGCAAAGCCAGTGCAGCGGTAGCGTCATTAACTATGGCAGACAGTCAAAGTTATGAGCGGGTGAAGAATGCTGTTTTGCGTGTGTATGAGTTGGTTCCCGAAGCATATAGACAGCGTTTTCGCTCGCTCAGAAAGTCCCCTTCTCAAACAAATACAGATTTCTCCCGTGAACAGAGGAATCTTTTTGAACGATGGTGCGCGGCGAGTAAGGTGCAGGATCTTGCAGCCATGAGCGAGTTAGTACTCATGGAACAATTTAAACTCTGTATGCCCGAACGAACCGAACTGTATCTGAATGAACAGAAAGTGTCTACTCTCCAAGACGCTGCTGTTTTGGCGGATGAATTGGCGTTGACGCACAAACATGCTTCGGTGCGTAACGATACTGTGTGTGTTAAAAACGGTGCGTTTCCCTCTCGGGAATTACCATTTCGGGGAAATGGCGAGCGTGCGTATCGGCCACGCTCGCCTCCGTCTGAAAGGAGACATTGTAATTATTGTAAGAAGCCAGGTCATTTGGTGGCGGACTGTTATGCATTTGTGCGCGATCGGCAAAATACTGACAGGCCAGCTCAGGAACCAAAGGTGGTGGGGTTGATTAGCACTGTCTCACGCCCTGGGCGGGAGAAACCAGACAGTTGTTTTGATCCTTTTATGTCTTCTGGTTTTGTGTCACTGTCGGGTAAAGTCTGTGACCAGCGCGAGGTGAGGATCCTTCGTGATACAGGTGGTTCACAGTCCTTTATGCTGGCGGATGTATTGCCGTTAGATGTGGAGTCGTCTTGTAAATCAAATGCTATTGTGTGCAGGATAGAGATGGGCTACACACCCGCTCCGTTGCATATGATACATGTGAGGTCAAAACTAGTCACAGGTTGTTTTCCCGTGGCGGTTCGTTCCTCTTTTCCGGTAGCCGGAATTGATTTTATCATGGGGAATGATATAGCTGGGGGGAAAGTAATTCCATGTCTGGAGATGGTGGCCGCCCCGGTGTCTGAGTTTCTGTGCGATGCGTTGATTGAGTCAGCATCCCCACCACGCTCGCTGCCGTCTAGGAGACCGGTGGTGTGCAATTATTGTAAAGAGACAGGCCATGTGGTAAAAGGATGTCGTACGCTGAGGAAGCGACAGGACAAAAGAAAGTCAGCCCAGAAACCAAAAGGTGTGGGGGTTGATTTTGTCATGGGGAACAAGTTCGCTGGGAGAGTGTGATCCCTGTAGTGGAGGTTGAAAAGGCTCCATTGACTGACTTGTGTTGTGATGAATTGATTGATAATCACCCCAATGTGTTTTCTGCTTGTGTTGTCACCAAGGCACAGGACGGAAAGCGAACTCAAGTTTTGGCGTTGAGTGACTCTGTCGGTGGCGAGGCTCTCGCCGAGGACAGGGGGCCATCTATTGGAGATTATTGTAATTATTGGAGAGATGAGATGGAAGAGGTTGCTGTATGTAGCGTTCAGGGGAAGCTGGTAATTCCCGAACCATCTATTGGGGAGATGGAAGACGTATCACTACCACCTGAATTTTACATTCATCAAGCAGTGTCGCCCGAGCAGTTGATCGCTCTAAAGCGGTGGAGGCTGGGTGTGTAGCTGACCATGTGCGTTTGACATGGTTATTTGTGAGTTAGATCTCACCACATTTTGAGAACGGTTTGCATACGGTAGCCGGTGTGTGCTACATGCAGTTTTCACTGACGTCACTGCGCGTCTATTTGGCATACATGCATTGTTGTGCGTGGTGTTGTACGTGTGCATGAGACAATTGTTATGTTGTCTGGCCTGTGTGGTGCTGGTGTGCCCATTTGGTGGGTGATTGTGGGAGGAGAATTTTTTTTGTTGTTTCTGTTCTCCCTAGTGTGTGTACTAACCTCATGTTGGGTAATAAGTAATAATGTTTTGCTCACCCTACAGGTTCGCTCTTATGGGGGGAGGTGTGACGTACATGGGTACGTGGGTTGGGCATTACCATTATTCCTGTATTTATGACACCATCTGAACATCAGGTTAGTATATTATTTGTGTTGTCTGTTATGTGTGGTGTTGTGTCATCTCCTAATTGCTGTTTCTATTCACAGATGCCACTCATCTCCCTGATTGGATTGGTTGCATCTGATTGGTGCACCTTGGAACAGGCAGTGGAGATGGGTGGTTAATAGAGTGGAGATGACACACATCGGGGCGCCTCACTCTGTCAGTTGTCACTGATCAGAGTTTCGTGAGGTTGCCATTTATTGACCATTGTGGAACGATACTGTGCTTGTCTACTGCTTCGTGTGGACTAAGTACTAGGTATCTCTCTTGTTGGCTTTAGGCCTATTTTCCACTGAGTGTGGAATTGTACCTTTGGTACCTTTGAGTGTCTGTGGGCGCTTATTTAGTATATCTCACTTTGTCTGTTCTCCAATTACCTTTCTCCCTATTTGTTACATGTTTGTGGGTTGTCTTTTCCCTTTGTTGCATTATAAGTCAGAGGAGGTTTAAAGCCCTACCCTGTGTAATAAATATAATTTACTATTTTGGATCAACGTCTTGTGTTCACTTTATTACCTGCTCGGGACCTTGCTTTAAAAGCACTACTGGACGGGCTGGTTTTCACATACAGCCCGTTCCAGCTTATTCTATATTGTCTTGTGACATTGTTATGTGACAGTTAGAGTGATGCTCTGTTGTGAGGAGAAGATGACTTTTGACCTAAATCTAGCAAAGTTGTTTACCATTCCAGTTAGGTACATCGTGCCAAGGTTGATTCTCCTAACTGGGCCATTTTCATCTGCTTGAACAATCTTATCACACTTTTTACTGTAACCTTGCTATTTACATTTTTTATTTTTTTATGCTCGCTTATGCCTGTATTTTTTTACTGTTGTTGTATGTCCGTTCTATTTTATAACTTTTAGACTATTTTTAAACTTAATCATTTTAAACTATTTTATTATTTGTATTACTGAATAGAGAGCCTATTAGGATGTTAGATCCTAATGTGAAACACTGTGATTTACCATACCTTGTATGAAAAGTTCTATACAAATAAAGTTATTATTATTATTATTATAACATATAACAAAAATCATCATCCATAGCAATCAATACTGTATTGGCTGTGTGCCAGTATAAGAGACACCATCAACAGACAGTTACTCCACCAGGCATGTGTCAATGGAAATATGTACTGTAAAGATGCCAAGAACAAATGCAATGAAAATAACTGATGTATAGAGCCATGATGACTGAATGGAATTCCTTACCACCTGCACTAACTAGGGTTGAAGACAAACAGACATTTAAAAAACGCCTTAAAAATCATATAAGAAAGAGTGGTACTGTCAGTTAAGTAAACATAGTGGGTGATTGAGAAGATGGGTATGTGTGATTGGTGAACTTAGATATTTTATTATATAATATTTTTACGTGTTATTGAGGTGTATTGTATTGTTTTATTGTATTGTATTAATTGTATTGTATTGATTGTATTGTATTGTATTGATTTGTGTGGACCCCAGTAATAGTAGCCTATGCCTGTGGCAATGGCTAATGGGGATCCGAATAAACTAAACTAAATAAGAGAACATCGATTGTGTTGCGTCTTTCGTCTTTGTCCTTTTTCTTGTTATATTGTCTTGTATTAGACAACTATTTTACTTGCTTGAATTGACCGCAAAGTCAAGACAGCCATCCATCAAGTCATGTCGGGTCTCAAAGAAAGGTGGAAACACGTGGAAATATTATTATCTATATAAACCCATATGAAATACAATCCTGAGTATTATTATTAATATGCAAAAATAAACATGTAAAATTGTAAGCGAATATAACTAGATTAACCAACTGTTAACCATAGCTGCATTTACATATATCCACATCTGTCTGTACATACCTGCATATAATCCTTTGTATATCTGTAGATACTAGCCTCTATCTATCTATACATTTTCTACATATCCCTTACCTACTCTTACTAGTTACGCTGCTGGCCAGTATGACTTACTACTACCATAGTGTCTTTATACCTGTGTCACTGTACATGTTAATACTTAATACTACAACTCTGTACATACATCTGATTAGCACTAATACTAATCAGTGGCTCGGGAGGTAGAGCAGTCATCTGGTAATCTGGAGGTTCCCAGTTCGATTCCCCTTCTCCCGGGCAGCGTGTCGAAGTGTCCTTGAGCAAGACACTTAACCCCTAACTTAACCCCATTGCATTAGTCGAGGGAGGCGAGACGTGACTGTTGATTGGACGAGGAGTTGAGTGGCTTCTTTTGTCAGCAAGGGGCGGATCCTTCTGACATTGCTCAGGAGGAACATTCCATGCAGGGCAGGGATACAAACTGGTCAGACTACTGCTTGACCTTACTCCTAGAACCCACCTCACCCCTGCCCACTTTGACAATCTAGGATGGCTTAGAGTAGACGACAGAGTACAGCAACTTGCAATGGGCCTGGTCTACAAGATACACTACACGAGACCCCAAAGGGAGCTCCACAAATCATGTCAAACCCAGATTCGGCTCAAACAAGGGACTAAACATGTTTCGCAACTATGCCACATCAATGTGGAACGCCCTACCCACAGCTGTGAAGGAATGACTACCCACTTTCAAAAACACTCTCAAAGAACACCTACGAGACTGCAGTTCGAAACTGGCCCCTGTAAATATCCTAACCCAATGTACAGTAAATGTCCTAACCCAAAAATACACAAGACCCTCTTCTTGGGACCAAGTAAGGTTTAGTCGATATTCCAATGTACAGTTTTGCTTGTACAGTTGTAGTTTCCATCACCCACAACCCCCCCCCCCCCCCCACCTCCAATGTACAGATCCCCCCACCTACCCCCCCCCCCGCCCAACCTCCTCCAATGTACAGTTTCTACGTCAAATGTATATACTCTCTTTTTTACTCTTTTTTGTATCACAAACAGTACTGTATTTGTAAATCTGGTATGTCATAAATGTATAGATGTAGTAGTGCTGTCTATCTGTATGTCGTGTATGTCATATATGTTATGATTAATTTAAAATGGGGGACCCTGATGTAAACAAGACGAAAGTATTTCTCTGGTCTGCATCCCCTTAAAAATGTTGTGTATTGAGCCGTACTGTATTGTACCCATTCTGCAATCTGTTAATAAAGTTTTCAATCAATCAATCAATCAATCATACACGACACACTGAGGCCTACAACAAACTGACCGGATCGTCCTTTATTCATTATGTTGATTGTACTGTAGCACTATTTTACTCTGTCCATTCTATTGCATAATTTTACTATCTATTCTATTCTACTATTCTATTATTGCACTGTATTATTTTACTCTGTCTATTACTTTTCATTACAGGTACGAAACTGTCAGGTATTAAACTGTGTGGGTATCAAACAAGAGACTGTCGGGCTTTAAAACTGTAGGACTCAGGTCTAGAACTGCACCCTGAGAGAGGGAACTGCGCTCTGAGAGGGAGGTTCGAAGGGTCAAAGTGGGTATCAAACAGGAGGAAAGACTGTCAAGTTTTAAACTGTGGATACCAAACAGAGAAGGTAAAGACGACTTTGAACTGTTGAACAGTAATCCAGAACAATTTTATTGCACTGAAAACAAAACAAAAAATTTGCATGGAATAGCGCACAAACTACAGCATGTAGAAATGAACTGGTTAGTCAGTCTTGGACTATAAACAATGCATGTCAAATGAGCCATACTATTGTCTCCATAGCTATAATACAGAACACACGATGGGTCCGCCAACATCGCTAAAATGGTCAATAACGCTGGCGCCATTGAGTAAAGATGGGAAAAGAGCGTCAAAGTGTTAACAGGGACGGGGTTGAATGTGAACTAGATGAGGGAGGGACGGACGGACGGACGGACGTGAGTTTGTTTCTTCTCTGGTGTGAATCATAATGTGTCTCTTTACATCTGCCTTCCGAGTAAATCCTTTCCCACAAACTTCACAACTAAATGTTTTTCCCCAGTATGGCTTCTCATGTGTCTATTCAGGTATCGCCGTGTAATGTATCTTTTAGGACACAGTGTGCAACTATAGGGCTTTTCCCCAGTATGGCATCTTATATGCACTTTTAGGGAATATTTTTCACTAAATCTTTTAGGACACAGTGTGCAACTATAGGGCTTTTCCCCAGTATGGCTTCTCATGTGACTATTCAGGTGTGACCGTGTAGTATATCTTTTAGGACACAGTGTGCAACTATAGGGCTTTTCCCCAGTATGGCTTCTCATGTGAATATTCAGGTGTGACCGTGTAGTATATCTTTTAGGACACAGTGTGCAACTATAGGGCTTTTCCCCAGTATGGCTTCTCATATGTGCTTCCAAGTGTGTAAGAGTAGTACATTTCTTGCCACAAACAGTACATGTCCTGTGAGTTTGAAGGTGAAGTTTCAAGCTCTCTGTGGGTTCTAAATGTTTTCCACACAAACCACAGTCACTAGAATGGACTTTAAGATGGCGCATTAAAGCATTCCTATTAGGAAAACATTTCCCACACACTTTACAGCTCCAGGTCTCACATGGTATTTGGTTTGATAATTTCACCTCATGGGATGAAACCACAGAGCTCTTGAACTGGTTGCTGTTAGACAAACTCTGTGCTTTGTTTCTCTGTGTCTTCTTTGATGTCAGTGAGTTTAAACCAGGATGAGGTTCATTAGTCTCCAGCCAATCATCACTGTCATCAGTATCAGTTCCAGAACAGTCTGAAGAGAGGAGCTGGCCATCTGTAGTTGGTTCTAAATCACCATCTGGATCTAAGTTACTCACTGGTTCTGATAATCCACAGTTCTCTCCATCAGGTTCTGTTTTCATCTGTTCTGTTGAGGTGCTGGCTAGAGGCTCTGTCTCTCTGTTTTCCTGAGTCTGGGTTTGGTTAAACCACGAGGACTGAGGTTTCTCTTCATCATGTTCACTCTTCACAGGGACAGGGTTGAAAGTGAACTTGATATCAGCCTCCTCCAGACCTTGAAGCTGCTCTCCCTCCTGACTGGTCCAGAGTTCCTCCTGTTCCTCTTTAATCTGTAGGGACTCTGGGTCCTGGGTTTGGTTAAACCATGAGGACTGAGGTTTCTCTTCATCATGTTCACTCTTCACAGGGACAGGGTTGAATGTGAACTTGATGATATCAGCCTCCTCCAGACCTTGGAGCTGCTCTCCCTCCTGACTGGTCCAGAGTTCCTCCTGTTCCTCTTTAATCTGTAGGAGCTCTGTCTGCTCCTGACCCAGACTGGGGCTCCTCTCCTGCTGTTCAGGGGGAACCTCCTCTTCACAGACGGAGAGCTGTGGGGGATCTGGAGGGAGGCAGAATAATAACATGAATAGTTGTAATTGCTGTCACCATTGGAAAGCCACCCATTTTAAGAATTCACACATGTTCTTCCTATGCCCCAGGACAGTTCAGTCAGTATGTTCTTCCTGTGCCCCAGGACAGTTCAGTCAGTATGTTCTTCCTCAGTAAATCAAATCAAATCAAATCAAATTTATTTATAAGGCCCCGACAACACACGTCAATGTCCCCATGGGCCGTACACGTCCTCCCCAAACAAGTCAAGAAGAAACATCACATCAAATCAAGAACAAAACAAGAAAACCACAAGGTCAATTTTTTTTTAACAAACTTAAAATTAGACAAAGGCTCTGTGGCCGGCGGATTTCTTTTTAACCCTAAGAATCGATAGAAGCCCCGCATTTTGTGAGCACAGAGCAAGAGCAGCACAGAGCAAGAGCAGGCGAGTATCGAGAGATGAGATCGGATAGATAGAGCGGTGCAAGCCCATTTAAAATTTTGTAGGTGAGGAGTAGCACTTTAAAGTCAGATCGGGCTTGAATAGGAAGCCAGTGTAGGGCGGACAAAACTGGTGTGATGTGATCAAATTTTCTAGTTTTAGTTAGTATCCGTGCAGCCGCATTTTGCACAAGTTGACGTTTTTTTATGCTTGAATTAGGTAGGCCTGAAAAAAGTGCATTACAGTAGTCTAGACGTGATGAGACAAAAGCATGAATTAGGGTTTCAGCATCAGCCAGAGTTAAAATGGGGCGAATTTTTGCGATATTACGAAGATGGAAGAAGGCAATTTTGGTGACATTTTTTATATGTGCATTAAATGAGAGGGAGGTTTTTTTTGGTGGAGCTCTGGGATACATGACAAGTATCAAAGTTGAGGGAGATGTCCTGAAACAAGCCTCTGTGGTTTGGGGGGCCAACAATTAATATCTCAGTTTTATCTGCATTAAGGAGTAAAAAGTTTTGCGACATCCACTTTTTGACGGCAAGCAGGCAAGCCTCAATATTTTGTAATTGGGAGGAATCATTTGGCTTAATAGGTATATATAATTGGGTGTTGTCAGCGTAAAAATGAAAGTTTATGCCAAATTTGCGTATGATATTGCCGAGGGGTAGCATGTAAATCGAAAATAGTAAAGGGCCCAGGACAGAGCCTTGTGGGACCCCACATTGCACTGGGAGGGTCTCAGATGTTAAATCATTATAGACCACGCAGTGTGTTTTATCAGTTAAATAAGATTTAAACCAAGCAAGTGCGTGACCCCGAATGCCAACATGATTCTCAAGCCGACCTAGAAGAATCTAATGATCGATAGTATCAAAGGCTGCACTGAGATCAAGCAATAAGAGCACAGAAGTTAGGTTTGAGTCAAGAGAGAGCAGTAAGTCATTTGTGACTTTGGTAACCGCCGTTTCGGTGGAGTGTAAGGCTCTAAAGCCAGATTGAAAAGATTCATTAAGATTATTGTTTGATAGATGGTCAGTAAGTTGCGTTGCGACAATCCGTTCTAATATTTTGGATAGGAACGGAAGATTGGAGATGGGTCTGTAATTTTTTAAGATTAGAGGGTCGAGGTTCGGTTTTTTAAGTAGTGGTTTAATGACGGCTGATTTAAAAGCCAGGGGCACCACGCCAGTAGACAAGGAGGTGTTGAAGATATTGAGTAGGGCAGGGCCTAGAGTTGGGAAGAGCTTTTTGATGAGAGTTGCTGGAAGAGGGTCAAACAGACAGGTTGAGGGTTTAGCCGCGCCAACCAGTTTAGAGAGGGCACTAAGTGAGACGTTTTCAAGGCAGCATAGCGTATGGCTGGATTCAAAGTCGGGGGGAAAGCCCATCAGAGGTTGGGAGGGACTCTGATTGTTGAGTAAGCCAACAATTTCATCTCTTATGAGATCAATTTTCTTGGTAAAGAATTTAATGAATTCGTTAGCCGAGAACGCATGGTTTAGGGCACTTGGTTGTTTCTGGGTAAGTTTTGCAACTGTGTCAAACAGAAACTTTGAGTTGTTTTTGTTTTCGTTAATGAGCCTGGAAAAATATGAGGTTTTGGCAAGTGAGAGTGCCTTTTTGTAGTTACGTAAACTATTATTCCAGGCAAGGCGGAATACTTCGAGTTTGGTCGAACGCCATTTATGTTCAAGTTTGCGACATGCCTTTTTAAAGGAGCGAGTTTCCTCCATAAACCAGGGAGTTTGTTTTTGCGGAGCTCGTTTAATTTTAGGCTTAAGGGGAACGACAATGTCGAGCGTGCTACGAAGGGCGGCGTTAAGTTTGTCTGTAAAGAGATCAAGGGGGCCAGAGTAAGTTTAGTTTAGTTTATTTGGATCCCCATTAGCCACAGCAGTGCTGGGGCTATTCTTCCTGGGGTCCATAACACGTAAAATACAGTTACAGACTTATACACTCACAACATTCACATGTCATACAGACAATTAAAACAACAATAACAACCCAAATCAAATTCATAATACAATACAGCATGATATACTATTTAGCTTTTACATACATTATCTATGTTCATATCAGCCAATTATACCATCTTTTAATAATATATCCCTATCAGACACATGCCTTTTCATCTATACCTATCTCTTTATCAGACACATACATAAGGGAGAGGAAGGGAGAGAGGGTGTCTGGTAGGCAGTTAACTAGAATTGGGACAGTTGAGGCGTTAATACGACGGCTCATGTAGGATTCTACACTGTCTGGACGAGAAACCGTCAAATCAATTTGAAATTTGATGAGGTAGTGGTCTGAGAGAGCAGAACATAGGGAGAAACGGTCAAATCTGACACAGTGAGACCGCGGGCTAGGACTAAGTCAAGGGTGTTCCCACCACTGTGAGTGGGTTGGTCAACGATTTGAATGAGACCGACAGAGTCAATGATGTCGGTAAAAGCCTTATTTAGGGGATCTAGAGTTTTGTTGGAATGAATGTTAAAATCACCAACAATTAAAATGTTATCTGAGCGTGTAACAAGCTCAGAGATAAAAAGTGAAAACTCATCTAGGAAGAGGGTGTAAGGGCCTGGGGGGCGGTAAAGGACAGCCATTACAAAGGATGCAGTGGAGGTAGGAATCAGACTGCCACACTTTCTGTTGGGGGGAGAGGGACGCAACAGGAGCACCTCAAACGAGGAAAACGTACAGTTTGCGTCGGATGTAAAGTTGTGCTTAGAGTCGTAAATTAGAGCAACTCCGCCTCCTTTCTTGGAGGTGCGTGCGATATGGGAGCTACTATAATTAGGGGGCGAAGCCTCGTTTAAGGGCAGAAAGTCATTAGGTTTAAGCCATGTCTCAGTGAGGCCCAATACATCGAGACTATGGTCTGTTATCAGTTAATTTACCAAAAGAGCTTTGGTTGGCAGAGAGCGAATGTTGATAAGGCCAACCTTCACGCACTCTGTATATTTAACAGCGCGATTTTCAACCATGCGGGTAGGTTTAATCGCAATTAAGTTGGCATGGTTTATCGCACAAGGACGAGCTGGGTAAAGCGGAGCGTAATGAGATATTCTAGTTTTGATTGTATGTACCGGAAAGATACTATTATTATGTGATCCTGGCCCAATTGCAATACATAATAATAAATAATTTAGGACCTGCTCAGAGGTCATTAATCGGCAGTGATGCCACAGATTACTTGTAAAAGTAATCCGATTACTGATTACTGATTACTCCTTTAAAAAGTAATCTTAGTTACTTTACTGATTACTTGATTATCAGAGTAACTTAGTTACTTTGAAAGTAACTAGGTTACGAAGTCGTCGTCCCTGCTGCTGCCACAACATAAGAATGACAAAAAAAAATTAGTAAAATGTACTCAGTTTGAGTAAAATGTACTAATAGGGCAGGTAGGCCTATCTTGCTATCTATAGATCTATAGATTTCACAAAAGATAAATGGTCAATAACACCACATGTAGGCTGATATGTAGCCTACCTTTGAGGCCTGCCCCATTCAGATATGGTTCTACGTTATTATTATTTATTATTGTGTGAATGAATGAATGAAAACTTTATTTAACAGATTGCAGAATGGGTACAATACAGTACGGCTCAATACACACAATTGTTAAGGGGATGCAGACCAGAGAAAGACGTTTGTCTTGTTTCCATCAGGGTCCCCCATTTTCAATTCATATAGACATTTATGACATACACAACATACATGACATTTATGGCATAGGGACATATAGGTATTTAGTACTGATACATTTGTGACATAAGCGGTATTCAAATATACAGTACTGTTACCCCTAGATCATGACAGAGTATATACATATGATGGGGAGGGGACTGTACATTAGGAGGGGGTGGGTGGGTGGGAGGGAAATATATACGGCGGGGAGGGAATATATATACTGCAGTGTTGTCAGTGTGCTACTGACAACCTACATACTGCAGTATGGTGTTCCATGTAGTGTTGTCACGATACTGGAATTTCGACTTCGATACGATACCTTGAAAAGTATCGATACTTCGATACCATTTCGATATCAAAAAAGAAAAAAAAAAATATTATATATATATATTTTTTTTTTTTATTTTTTTTTAAACAAATTTAGCTTTTGTTGCTGGTTGATTCTCCTCAGCTTCTCTCTGGTACTATAAGATAAGATAAATATAACACTTTTAAAACCCTTTGTTTATCTTTAGATCACACATTTAAAAAGAACTGTTCATCTCACTTCAATCATTTTTATTGCAGATGCAGAAGTTAGAACATAGTATTTTCTCAAGCAGACAGATGTAAACACTCACTGTAATCTGTGTTGCATGTACCTGACAAACTGAACTGTTTGTATTACAGTTGGTAACAGTTTTGATAAAGATAACAGGGCGAGGGCTATATGTGTAACATATATAACTTCACAACAGCAAAATTACTAGTACTAGTAGTAGTAAACAATAATTAAAACTTTTTTTTGCATTAGTGAAAACAATAAGGACACATTCAAAAGGCAGGGTAAGAAAAAGGTGCAATCTTATGCATTTTCAAGTCAAGTTCTTCTTAGGTAGTGCATTACCTTCTCATACCATTACACCTACTAATACCACCTTCTCATACCTTCTCATACAACCTTCTAATACCTTCTCATACCACCTTCTCATACCACCTACTAATACCTTCTCATACCACCTTCTAATACCTTCTCATTACACCTACTAATACCTTCTCATACCACCTTCTAATACCTTCTCATACCACCTTCTAATACCTTCTAATACCTTCTCATTACACCTACTAATACCTTCTCATACCACCTTCTCATACCTTCTCATACCACCTACTAATACCTTCTCATACCACCTTCTAATACCTTCTCATACCACCTTCTCATACCTTCTCATACCACCTACACCTACTAATACCTTCTCATACCAACTTCTAATACCTTCATACCACCTACTAATACCTTCTCATACCACCTTCTAATACCTTCTCATACCACCTTCTCATACCTTCTACATTACCTAGTGATACACATAAAGCATAAGAGCCGTGGAAGGCTCGCCGTCATCGGGTAGAGTAATCCAATATACAGGTCCAGTCGCTCTTGACCCGGAGCTCCTCGGATGCAATCACCACTAGGGGTCTGACCAGCCTGGATAAGCGTCCAGATAACGTCAGGAACGATGGGGGTACTGATAACTGTAGGACTCGAACCGAACGATGCACAATACCTACTTAGTACTTATACCTTATCATACCTTATATAAAGGCCTCAAGTAAAAAAAAAAACTGCAATCTTATGCATTTTCAAGTAGCAGCCAGCAACTAGCAAATGAAACAATATTCTTCTTGAGGTAGGGCATTTAGACAGCAGAATGACTAAAACAATAATTCAAACTTTTTTGCATTAAGCACACATTCAAAAGGCACTAAAGTGCAAGTACAAAAAAAAAGTGCATTTTCAAGTTAAATTCTTTTTAAATAGGTAGTGCACTTATTCAACGGCCTCAGACTAATCACACATAAGGTGGTGCAAGTAGTGTAATAATGTACTAGCCTAAAGTTTCTTTACAACTTTCAGATTTTTTGCTAGGAACACCAGCATGTCAATGTGCTCCTCTGTAAGCCGTGCCCTTCTTGGACTGCAAATGAGCCCTGACGTACTAAATACACGTTCTGAAGCTGAGCTTGAAGCAGAGATGCACAAATACTTTTTCGCCAGCTGGGCAAGGTGAGGTAAAGTTCTCTCATGTGTCCTCCACCATGCGAGTGGGTCGTCTCCTGCGCTGAGTTCAGGCATCTTTTCATATATTGTGAACTCGTTTTTTAGTTCAGCCTCTGCGTCCTCTGCATCCTCGCCACCACCATGTTGACCCTTCTTTTCCCCCTGTATGCTGGTTAACAGTCCCTTCAGATCCGTTCTACTTTTCTTCGCTGGTACGCCTGGTAGTGGTAGTGGTTGCATGGCAGTGGCACATGGAGGAGGAGGAGCGGGTGTTTGTCTTCCTGTTTCAGTGCGAGTGTCCATCAGATTTCGTTTGACCTCGTCTCTTAACATAACAAAACTGTCCTTGAACCTTGGGTCGAGAAACGTGGCTGTGTTCAACACCAGCTGCAGAGCCCGTCGACGTCGTTATATCGTTCGTTGAGATCTGTACCAATATTTTCTTTAAGTTCACATTTGAGGAGGCTGTCATTTTCCTCAATGGTCAAAGTTGAAGATAACTTCCAAATTAGGGGCAGGACAGAGGAGAGTGTGGTGTGCTTTTCACCACTAAGGGCATCAGTGAAAGAGCTGACAGGGCTCAATATATCTTTTACAGTCTCAAGAATTGTAATGTCTGAATCTTTAGGCATGAGGTGCCATTTCTTCCGATCGTCGGCTAGAACTGAACAGACCGCTTGCTGCTGTTCCAGAAATATCGCCACCATTTGATACGCTGAGTCCCAGCGTGTCGGCTCATCATGGATCAGTTTGTGTTCAGGCAGTTGCAACTCTTTTTGCTTCTGCTTCAGCTGTCGGGACATCTTTGGTGACCTGCTGAAGGCAGACACTGTCTTTCTCAGCCTCGACAGTGCTGCAGACACACGGCCTATATCCAGACCCTTGCTAATGGCTAGGTGAAGGTTGTGCCCAAAGCAGGGGACCCATGTGAAGTCCTGCTTAAATGCTTTCTTGTTATTTGAGGCATTATCAGTGGTGATGCCACTGCCAGCCATATTTGACATGTCCAGCTTCCATGTTTCATGTACCATCTCCTCCAACGCCTCTCTCAAACTGTCCCCCGTGTGCTCTGAGTGCAGCCCAACACAGCCCAAACACCAGCTCTGCATGTCCCAGGATTCTGTAATAAACTGCAGAGTTACTGCCATGAATGTGGACATGGCCCTGCTGGTCCACAAGTCAGTGGTGCATGAAAATAAGGGTTTCCCCCTAAGGCTCTCCATGATTTTGTCTTTTGTTTCATTATATAGGGCAGGGATTTCAGTTGACATGAAGTGGTTCCGTGAAGGAAGGGAATACTTGTTATTTAACTGTCCAAGCAGTTGTCTGAACCCATGTTTCTCAACAGTATAGACAGGGACCTGATCCATGCATATGTACTCTGCTACAGCCCTGTTAAGTTTCTTGGCTTCCTTTGAGTTTGCATGATACTTCCTTTGTTGTTCAAGTAATGCTGGTAGGGTAGGCTGCTGTGCTGTTGCTGGTCGATTCTCCTCAGCTTCTCTCTGGTACTATAAGAAAAGAGAAATATAAGACTTTTAAAACCCGTTGTTTCTCTCTAAAGAAAGAAATACATAGCAAACATGACTTAGTTATGCAATAGTGCTGCTGCTTTTTATTTGGTTAAAATATTTTAGTTAATAAGACTAAAATATATGACTACAACAATTTTCATTAGAGAGAGAGATTTCTCCGGGGCTGGTAACGTTAACCTCAGAGAGAGAGAGAGAGAGAGAGAGAGAGAGAGAGAGAGAGAGAGAGAGAGAGAGAGAGAGAGAGAGAGAGAGAGAGAGAGAGAGAGAGAGAGAGAGAGAGAGATATTTCTCCGGGGCTGGTAACGTTAACCAACCTCGTGTCGAGTGTAGTATTGTATGACCTCGACATAACGTTTAAACGTAATTTTACTCCGTTTCCATGCGGTAGCCGGCTAGCTAGCATAAGCTAACAGAGGAACGACTAGCAGTAGCTATCTAACGTTAGCTAATAGCTGTAACGTACAACGAATCAGCTGTTGATATGATGCGCCATCAGTAGACAACGTATCTTGTATTAAACTAGAGTTAGTGGTTTAATGCTTCAGTCACAAACCTCTTTCATTTCTTTGTGGAGATCCGCGTGCCGGTCCTTCAGGTGTTTTGCCATATTTGAGGTGTTGGCACCTTTCGTTGGCACTGCCCTGTAACACCGCTTGCAAATGGGCATTGTGACATCTTTAACTTTCCCTTCTGTGTTTACTTCAAAACCGAAGTACTTCCAAACAGCACTTCTGCTGTTTTCTTTATCTTTAAGTTGTGGAGGCGCTGCATCTGCCATCTTAGTTCACTCAGCTAAAATGTTTACTGAAGAGTGAAGACGCCGACGGCTCGCTCTGTGAGGGGGAGGGCTGGAGGGGGAAGCGTGCTCTGAACAGCTGGAGGGGCAAGCGTGCTCTGAACAGCGTGTCAACAAACTTCCGGTAGAACACTGCCAGCGGGTACCGATACTACAGAAAGTATCGGTATTTCGGGAAATGAGTATCGTAACTGTTTTAAATATTCAGTATCGATATTTATCGATACTTCGATATTTTTGACAACACTAGTTCCATGTTCATGAATTATAGTGCAATGCAAAAGATGTTTAACTCAAAGGTGGAACATACTGTTTGGCTGGTGGTGCAGCTCCGAGTCCTGTAGAAGTCGACGGTCGTGCTGTGCTGTATATTCCATATGCGGTAGACAGTATTTTGTTTCCTCCGCAAAGTGAACGTTTTTTTCACCCGGCTTAACAAACGTTAAGTAGACTAGTGAACTTCCAGTGCAAGAAAGCATTACGAATACGAGCGCGAGCTTCTCCCTGCTAGCGCGCAGTTTAGGTCAGCCTGAAAATAACAATAACAGCCGCGCCCACCAGCATGGCTCAACACGCCAGGTTGCGTGCTGTGACGTCACTCCCCAATACAAGGAAAAGCTTTCCAAACATATATTTGACTGTCGAAAACGAAAGAAAATACTGCATTCCGCCTGCATTATGATGAGATAGTAACGAAATAGTAATGCACAGCCACTTGGACAAGTAACTGCAATCAGATTACTGGCTTGTAAAGATTAACGCGTTAGATTACTATTTTCGGGGGAAAGTAATCAGATTACAATAACGCGTTACTTAGTAACGCGTTAGTGGCATCACTGTTAATCGGCATGCATGCGATTCGTCTCTGCGATTAACCCATCCCGTCGCCCCCCCCCAAGGGCAGCCAGGAGCAGACAGGCGCAACGTGAGCCGCGCCAGGGGACCAATCCAAGTGCTCCTGTCCGTCTTCGTCAAGGACGCCACAGCGTTAGCGATCTTGTTGTTGTGCATGTTTTTCCATTGGGTTTATCTTATCGGGGGGGGGAAACCCTTGCGAGCACGGGGAGAACATGCAAACTCCACACAGAAAGGCCTGGGAGATACCCCACCGGGTAACTGGCATCATGGAAACCTGGTCCCCAAGCGGGAATCGAACCCTGGACCTTCTTGCTGTGAGGTGACAGTGTTAACCACTACACCACCGCGCCGCTATAGTACACGGAGGAAATATTGTGGTAGGGGCTGGGACCAATGTACTGAGTATGTACTGACATACTGACTGAACTGTCCTGGAGCACAGGAAGAACATAGATGGTGAAAAAACTAGGTAGTTCACTATGTCTGCCCATGATTAAAATGACATAAATGACATACGCAACATACAGATATATATCATGACATTGACATACACAGTACTGTTACATTTGTGACATACATGACATTGACACATACAGGAACACAGTACTGTTACATTTGTGACATACAAGATATGCAAATATACAGTACTGTTAAACAGAGATCTTAACAGAAAATATATACATACGAGGGGGAGGAAACTGTACATTAGGAGGGAGTGGGTGGGTGGGAGGGGACATGTGTATTGTGAAAGCCAAGGTAGGTGATTCAATAACGTTACTAGATCAACTGATCTTTACATTCAAATTTTTTTTCAAATAGTCTACTAGTACAGATGTTTGGATCAAAATGCTGATCGGTACTTTGGTAGTTCGTTCAGACGGGAGAGGAGAGGGGGTGTTTGCCTCCTTTCCTCAGACAATTCTTTGCACTCTTCTCCCTGATTTGTAATAGCTTTTGGCAATCTGAAGTACTCTAAGTGCTTTTCCCGGTCCGACCGATTAGTACAGCCGAAAACACAACAATAATTGACCATTTTGAGTAACAATGACCTGGAACAGTTGCGAGTTCGGTTGCGTTGTAAACATTCAGTATCTCCAAAATGGTAGACTTCCGGTTTGATGATGCGCCGTAAAAACGCTTGCCTACTACAACACAGTACATAAGCTACAGTCTAGGCATGTGTATGGCTGGGAGATTTATACAATTAAACTCTTACACTAAACCAAAATAAAATCAAAACATTACTTAAAACAGAAATGGTAAACTAGCGCCACCTGCTGAACATAGCAGGAAATGTCACAGTGCATAGAGTTAGCAGGTAAATTAATTTACATTGATAAACATAAAATATGCATGTGTAGCAGGTATATATAAAATATACTGTTATGTATTCCACAAAGAATCCCTCCCTCACGTTTTATTTTAATTTGTTTATTATTATTTTTTTTATTCTCAAAGTCTTTTATTTTGAAATCGTCACTTCCTGCCGAAGTGACGTATTTCCTTTGGTGCGTGCCTCTTCCCGTTCAGTCTGGCCTGAATGAGGAAGAGGTAAGAGCTGTTCCGTGCCTCTAAAACATATCTTTGGTTTAAAAGAACGTATTGATGGTTTACTATTGTAAATAAGTTGCCGGGCAAATGAACCGGGGTGTATGTAATGGTATCTAAGCAATAATGAACAGTTGTGCACTTTTTGTAAAGGAATTTAACTGTGGTGACGATCTCTTGTATGACACATGCTGATTGAGTTAGTAGTATGGATGAGCAGGTTGTGTAGGCCTCGTCCTGACAGTGTGACATATTTCCCTCATTGCAGCCTGTGAACTGGAGCCACCTGGTGGACAAGAAGTAATGCCATATTCTTCTTGTTTGTTTTGCTCCCAGGTAAATTAATGAATCCTATTGTTTATCTTGTATTATCTTATTGTATTGTTTCATTATAAATGTGTTATTTCAATGTTTGATTAAAAATGGTAGTCAGTCTGGCCTGAATGAGGAAGAGCCTGTGAACTGGAGCCACCTAGTGGACAAGAAGTAATGCCATATTCTTCTTGTTTGTTTTGCTCCCAGAAATAAACATTGAATGGGCCGCAACCTGTCTCTTCACTTCACATGCACGACGACATTCAAGAGGGTGGCCTTAGACCAGCTACAGTGGTGCCGTTGACCAGGACGACGCAAGTACCAACACCAGCTTGGTCACCGGGAGGTCGTCGAACAGAACTACAGAAGAACAGAAGAAAGATGCTGTGATCACTAAAAAAAAATTTTTTGCAATGAGGGTCAAGGCCAGCTTGATCATCGGAGGTCGGAGGAAGAGGAGGAAGAAGAAGAAAATAAAGTTCCCTTGGGAGGTTTGTGTCGAAGTGACTGTGTCACAGTTGAGAGGACATTGTGTTCTTTCTAAGAAGAGAAAAGAGGACATCGTGTTCTTTCTAAAAAAGGAGGACATCGTGTTCTTTCTAGAAAAGAGGACATTGTGTTCTTTCTAAAAAAGGAGGACATCGTGTTCTTTCTAGAAAAGAGGACATTGTGTTCTTTTTGAAAAAAGAGGACAGTTGAGTTGTTGGAAAGGACTGGTGGTCAGTTTTTGTTTTTCTGTTTTTGTTAAAGGTGCTGAAGCATTTGGAGAAATTCTTTTTTTGTGATTAGTGGGATATATATAATTTGTTTCCCCTTCTTTCCTGATAGCTCGTTTTGTAGTAAGAGAAGGAAGATGGATCCCTATGTCGTAGAGGGGAGTTCATACATTTTTTTTTAATATTGGTTTATATACATGTACATAGTATAATTGGGAATATGGTTATATGGCAGTGAGCAGAGCCTGGAATTTTATTGTCGTGTCACTGGAACTCTCTGCTTTGGTGCAGAGCTGGTGCCTTGCAGCATACAGAGTCGGGAACTCTCTGTCATGTCACGGGAACTCTGTGCTTTGTGCAGAGGCCAATTAATTTTTTTTTTTGATTTCACACTCCTTGATTTCCACGTCCTGTGTTTGTATCTAAGTGTTTAGGTTGCAGGGCAGGTTGCCGTAGTTGCTGCAGTTAGCTCACACCGTGTGGTCAAGGGGCAGGATACTGTAGTGACTGCGGTTAGCCTTTGCAGGGCAGTGTACTGTAGCGGCTGCAGTTAGCTCACACCGTAGAAACCGACGTTGTCTAGGTCAATGGGCAGTATACTGTAGTTGCTGTAGTTAGTGCATATTTGTTTAGTCTGTGTACACTTTAGTCTTGCAATGTGTCACTGTAAGTAGTGTTACTGCATGTGCTCACAGGTAGGATATGGGACTTGAGTAGGCCGGGTAGGTTTGGTGTATAAGGCACCAAGCGATTCTAGGAGGAACAGAGGACTGATCAACCTTTTGTTTTCTCTGAACCTGTTTGACAGGTAGCTTCTAGCTGATTCTGAAGATATGTTTCTTCATGTAAACCCGTGCCGGTTCTGACGTGTGTTGGAGGTCCCTGTTAGTGTGTGTCATGTCTGTCGGTTCAGGATTTTAGTGGAATTCAGGGGGGGAGTATGTAGCAGGTATATATAAAATATACTGTTATGTATTCCACAAAGAATCCCTCCCTCACGTTTTATTTTAATTTGTTTATTATTATTATTTTTATTCTCAAAGTCTTTTATTTTGAAATCGTCACTTCCTGCCGAAGTGACGTATTTCCTTTGGTGCGTGCCTCTTCCCGTTCAGTCTGGCCTGAATGAGGAAGAGGTAAGAGCTGTTCCGTGCCTCTAAAACATATCTTTGGTTTAAAAGAACGTATTGATGGTTTACTATTGTAAATAAGTTGCCGCGCAAATGAACCGGGGTGTATGTAATGGTATCTAAGCAATAATGAACAGTTGTGCACTTTTTGTAAAGGAATTTAACTGTGGTGACGATCTCTTGTATGACACATGCTGATTGAGTTAGTAGTATGGATGAGCAGGTTGTGTAGGCCTCGTCCTGACAGTGTGACATATTTCCCTCATTGCAGCCTGTGAACTGGAGCCACCTGGTGGACAAGAAGTAATGCCATATTCTTCTTGTTTGTTTTGCTCCCAGGTAAATTAATGAATCCTATTGTTTATCTTGTATTATCTTATTGTATTGTTTCATTATAAATGTGTTATTTCAATGTTTGATTAAAAATGGTAGTCAGTCTGGCCTGAATGAGGAAGAGCCTGTGAACTGGAGCCACCTAGTGGACAAGAAGTAATGCCATATTCTTCTTGTTTGTTTTGCTCCCAGAAATAAACATTGAATGGGCCGCAACCTGTCTCTTCACTTCACATGCACGACGACATTCAAGAGGGTGGCCTTAGACCAGTTACACATGGAGCCACATACCTGCAGAAGACACATAAAACAACACCGCTGGAGTCTTCTGGTCACTGCACATCTTGCATACCTACATGTACAAAATTAAACTATTCATTAGTTTGTTCACCATAATAACTCATACTCCATGACTGTACTAAATTAAACTATTCATTAGTTTGTTCACCATAATAACTCATACCTACATGTACAAAATTAAACTATTCATTAGTTTGTTCACCAGAATAACTCATACCTACATGTACAAAATTAAACAATTCATTCGTTTTTTCACCAGAATTAATAACTCCGAGAACAGAGTGAATGGAATAATGCATGGAATGGCCATAGCAATCATTGCGATATTTAACGTACCTATAAAACTAGTACTAGTGGTAAAATTAGCACAAATGTCATAAAACCATGTAATAAAATAAACATTAAGCATTGTATTACAAGTTAAAACTTAAATGAGTTACATTTAGCATAAACTAGTGAAATAAGGAACTATATTTCAAAGAACCACCTCCCCTCAGCAGAGAGAGTGGGTATGGCAACACAACAGGGACAAACAGCGCAATATGCAATGACCCAAAACTTCACAGGTGGTGTGACAGGATCTCACTGCCACCTAGTGGTAGCCTATGTTACTGTGTACTGTGTTGATTGATTGAACATTTTATTAAATGGGCCTGGTCTACAAGATACACTACACCACTCAGGTACCCATGTACATGTCGAAATACTTCCCAAAGGTCAGTGAATACCATGCCCACAACACCAGAGGGAGTTCCACAAATCATGTCCAACCCAGATTCGGCACAAACAAGGGACTAAACACGTTTAGCAATTATGCCACAACAATGTGGAACGCCCTACGCACAGCCATAAAACAATTTGAATCCCTACCCACATTCAAAACCACTCTTAAAGAGCACCTACGGGAGGCTGCAATTAGAAACTGGCCACCGTAAATGTCCAAACCACCCCACCCACCCACCCCCTCCTAATGGACAGTCTCCTCCCCATCATATGTATATATTTTCTGTTAGGATCTCTGGGTAACAGTACTGTATATTTGCATATCGTATATGTCACAAAGTAACAGTACTATATACCTGTATGTCATGTATGTCCCTATCTCTGTGGGTTCTAAATGTTTTCCACACAAACCACAGTCAATAGAATGGGCTGTAAAATGGCGCATTAAAGCTTTCCGATTTGGAAAACATTTCCCACACACTTTACAGCTCCAGGTCTCACATGGTATTTGGTTTGATAATTTCACCTCATGGGATGAAACCACAGAGCTCTTGAACTGGTTGCTGTTAGACAAACTCTGTGCTTTTTTTTTATGTGTCTTCTTTGATGTCAGTGAGTTTAAACCAGGATGAGGTTCACTAGTCTCCAGCCAATCATCACTGTCATCAGTATCAGTTCCAGAACAGTCTGAACTGAAGAGAGGAGCTGGCCATCTGTAGTTGGTTCTAAATCACCAGCTGGATCTAAGGTCGCTTTCACACTAGAGCTGTTTGGTCCGGACTATCGGACCAGAAGTCGATAGTCCGCTTTTTCGGGTTTGTGTGAATGCGCAGTCGAACTCGGTCCGCGGACCAAACACGCGAACTCGGTCCGCCAAAAAACATAGGTCTCGGTTCGCTTCATCTGACCAAACGCGGACCAAACGTAGGAAGTCACCTGATAAACTGTGCATCTTGGGCAGAAGGAACACCGCAGCTTATTATTATTATTATTATTACCGCGGCGCGCGGCACACTGCATCTATCTATCTATCTATCTATCTATCTATCTATCTATCTATCTAACTGTGCATTTTGGGTAGAAGGAAGAAAAAAACACGGCTTATTATTATTATTATTATTATTATTATTATTACCGCGGTGAGCGGCATTACAAGCACACTGTGTAAACATGTCTCGTGGACAGACTTGGGTGAAGTGAAAGCCCTGATCGACATATGGGCAGAAGACCAAATAAAACAGCTGCTTGTGGGCACTCACAATAACAACGAGGTGTACAAGAGGATGGTGGTAATGGGCTTCAATAGAACAATGGATCAATGCCACGTCAAAATAAAAAACTCTGCCTCCGCTGATCTGGAGTCAGACAGGGCTCGCAGTCCACACACACAGATACACGCGCACGCGCGCACACACGGGCTCGCAGCCACACACACACACATTTCCACTCTCTATCAATGCCACGCCTCTGCTACTATCACTGCTACTATCACGCTTCACGCAGTTTGTGTATTTCGCGCATTTCACTTCCTGAAGGGGAGGGATTTCCACTCTCCATTGTGTCCAATAGACGAGCGCCCTTTTCGACCGCGTGACATTGTTCAATAAAGTTTGGTGCGCCTGACAAATTACTGTGTGAATGCAGACGAACCAAATGATGAATGCAACAATGTTGCAACTTCACCACCAGAACCGCACCGAGTCCACCAAAACTATATGTGAAAGCACCCTAAGTTACTCACTGGTTCTGATAATCCACAGTCCTCTCCATCAGGTTCTGTTTTCATCTGTTCTGTTGAGGTCCTGGCTAGAGGCTCTGTCTCTCTGTTTTCCTCAGTCTGGGTTTGGTTAAACCACGAGGACTGAGGTTTCTCTTCATCATGTTCACTCTTCACAGGGACAGGGTTGAATGTGAACTTGATATCAGCCTCCTCCAGACCTTGAAGCTGCTCTCCCTCCTGACTGGTCCAGAGTTCCTCCTGTTCCTCTTTAATCTGTAGGGACTCTGGGTCCTGGGTTTGGTTAAACCACGAGGACTGAGGTTTCTCTTCATCATGTTCACTCTTCACAGGGACAGGGTTGAAAGTGAACTTGATGATATCAGCCTCCTCCAGACCTTGAAGCTGCTCTCCCTCCTGACTGGTCCAGAGTTCCTCCTGTTCCTCTTTAATCTGTAGGAGCTCTGTTTGCTCCTGACCCAGACTGGGGCTCCTCTCCTGCTGTTCAGGGGGAACCTCCTCTTCACAGACAGAGAGCTGTGGGGGGTCTGGAGGGAGGCAGAATAATAACATGAATAGTTGTAATTGCTGTCACCATCGGAAAGCCACCCATTTTAAGAAATCACACATGTTCTTCCTGTGCCCCAGGACAGTTCAGTCAGTATGTTCTTCCTGTGCTCCAGGACAGTTCAGTCAGTATTTTCTTCCTGTGCTCCAGGACAGTTCAGTCAGTATGTTCTTCCTGTGCCCCAGGACAGTTCAGTCAGTATGTTCTGACTGGTTCTGATTCAAACCCATTAAATATATAATTTTAAATTTTTTTCTCCCATCCCAATTTCGTATTATCCAATTCTTCCCTCCCCTGTCTTGAACGTTGCTAGACTATGCCTCCCACTGGTCGGCTGTAGTGAGGACAGAAGCCTTGCATCACGTGTCCCCTCCGGTACACAAGGAGGCAGCCTGTCGCATCTTTTCACCGCAGCAGCTCGAACTCTCAGTGGCGAGGAGTAACGCATGGGAGGCTCACGCTGCCCCCGCTACTTCCTGTTTCCGCCGCACCGGCATCACCCAACCGACCTGTAGGAGTCGCTGTCCACAACGTCCAATCCCCACCCACCAGTTTTCCCACCCTCTAACACTGCCAATTGTGTTAGTATGACGACCGGCCAAGTCGATAGCAACGCCGAGAGCTGGGCTCGATACCAGCGTATCCTGCGTTAGTGGCGAGCGCCTTGCCCACTGCGCCACTCAGCCGCCTCAAACCCATTAATTAAGATTAAAATGCCAACCTAACAAACGAAGGTCTGAACGTTCGGGCTCAGCCCTACCTCTATGTAAAGTCATCTACTAGTAAACTAGCAGTCTTACATGTATATAAAGTCATCTACTAGTAAACTAGCAGTCTTACCTCTATGTAAAGTCATCTACTAGTAAACTAGCAGTCTTACCTCTATGTAAAGTCATCTACTAGTAAACTAGCAGTCTTACCTCTATGTAAAGTCATCTACTAGTAAACTAGCAGTCTTACATCTATATAAAGTCATCTACTAGTAAACTAGCAGTCTTACCTCTATGTAAAGTCATCTACTAGTAAACTAGCAGTCTTACCTCTATGTAAAGTCATCTACTAGTAAACTAGCAGACTTACCTCTATGTAAAGTCATCTACTAGTAAACTAGCAGTCTTACCTTGATGACTTTACATAGAGGTAAGACTGCTAGATTAGTAGATGACTTTATGTAACGGTTCTCATTCAGTCAGAGACAGAAGAGTGACTCTGAACTGCTTTTTGACATGTACAGTATTGTCCCTCAGCTGCAGAAGACACATAAAACAACATATTTGTAGTCTTCTGGTCACTGCACATCTTGCATACCCTCAGCAGAGAGATACAGAACTGCTCTGTTCTTTTGTAATGCCTCAATAACATTTACTTTATAAAGAAATAGGAAAAAGAAGAGTATGTTTTATCAAAATAGGATAAATTAAATTAAACATGATGGAAAGAAACTGTGGAAAACATTAAATGAGCTAATGGGCAGATCAGGGGACAACACACCCTCCTTTATAGAGTCAGGCAGTGCCTTCATTACTAAACCTCTAGATATTGCAAACTACTTTAATGATTTTTTTTGTTGGGAAGATAGAGAAACTAAAAAGTGAGATAACAATCTTTCAAAACAATTGATTAATGACCAACTAATGACCTCCAGACCTTGAAGCCGCTCTCCCTCCTGACTGGTCCAGAGTTCCTCCTGTTCCTCTTTAATCTGTAGGAGCTCTGTCTGCTCCTGACCCAGACTGGGGCTCCTCTCCTGCTGTTCAGGGGGAACCTCCTCTTCACAGACGGAGAGCTGTGGGGGGTCTGGAGGGAGGCAGAATAATAACATGAATAGTTGTAATTGCTGTCACCATCGGAAAGCCACCCATTTTAAGAATTCACACATGTTCTTCCTGTGCCCCAGGACAGTTCAGTCAGTATGTTCTTCCTGTGCCCCAGGACAGTTCAGTCAGTATGTTCTTCCTGTGCTCCAGGACAGTTCAGTCAGTATGTTCTTCCTGTGCCCCAGGACAGTTCAGTCAGTATGTTCTGACTGGTTCTGATTCAAACCCATTAAATATATAATTTTTTTTATCCACTTTTTCTCCTTATTTTAATTTTTTTTCCACATCCCAATTTCGTATTATACAATTCTTCCCTCCCCTGTCTTGAACGTTGCTAGACTATGCCTCCCACTGGTCAGCTGTAGTGAGGACAGAAGCCTTGCATCACGTGTCCCCTCCGGTACACGAGGAGGCAGCCTGTCGCATCTTTTCACCGCAGCAGCTCAAACTCTCAGTGGCGAGGAGTAACGCGTCGTGGGAGGCTCACGCTGCCCCCGCTACTTCCTGTTTCCGCCGCACCGGCGTCACCCAACCGACCTGTAGGAGTCGCTGTCCACAACGTCCAATCCCCACCCACCGGTTTTCCCACCCTCTAACACTGCCAATTGTGTTAGTATGACGACCGGCCAAGTCGGTAGCAACGCCGAGAGCTGGGCTCGATACCAGCGTCTCCTGCATTAGTGGCGAGCGCCTTGCCCACTGCGCCACTCAGCCGCCTCAAACCCATTAATTAAGATTAAAATGCCAACCTAACAAACGAAGGTCCAAACGTTCGGGCTCAGCCCTACCTCTATGTAAAGTCATCTAGTTCTACTAGTAAACTAGCAGTCTTACCTCTATATAAAGTCATCTACTAGTAAACTAGCAGTCTTACCTCTATATAAAGTCATCTACTAGTAAACTAGCAGTCTTACCTCTATGTAAAGTCATCTACTAGTAAACTAGCAGTCTTACCTCTATGTAAAGTCATCTACTAGTAAACTAGCAGTCTTACCTCTATGTAAAGTAATCTACTAGTAAACTAGCAGTCTTACCTCTATGTAAAGTCATCTACTAGTAAACTAGCAGTCTTACCTCTATGTAAAGTCATCTACTAGTAAACTAGCAGTCTTACCTCTATGTAAAGTCATCTACTAGTAAACTAGCAGTCTTACCTTGATGACTTTACATAGAGGTAAGACTGCTAGATTAGTAGATGACTTTATGTAACGGTTCTCATTCAGTCAGAGACAGAAGAGTGACTCTGAACTGCTTTTTGACATGTACAGTATTGTCCCTCAGCTGCAGAAGACACATAAAACAACATATTTGTAGTCTTCTGGTCACTGCACATCTTGCATACCCTCAGCAGAGATACAGAACTGCTCTGTTCTTTTGTAATGCCTCAATAACATTTACTTTATAAATAAATAGGAAAAAGAAGAGTATGTTTTATCAAAATAGGATAAATTAAATTAAACATGATGGAAAGAAACTGTGGAAAACATTAAATGAGCTAATGGGCAGATCAGGGGACAACACACCCTCCTTTATAGAGTCAGGCAGTGCCTTCATTACTAAACCTCTAGATATTGCAAACTACTTCAATGATTTTTTTTGTTGGGAAGATAGAGAAACAAAAAAGTGAGATAACAATCTTTCAAAACAATTGATTAATGACCAACTAATGAGAAATAAAGATTGTGAGTTTGACTTTCAAACTGTGCAGGTGAATAAAGTAGAAGCATTTCTTAGTAGTGTAAATGTTGAAAAACCATCAGGATTAGGATCAGCGACTTCGGGTCATTGAGAAGCGCTATATAAATAAAAATGAATTATTATTATTATTAGATGGGAAACTCTTGGGTATGGTTTCTGGCTCTATTGCACTACCCAGTACCCATATGCCATATTCTTCTTTATCTAAGCTTACTGGAAGGTGTATGTATGTCCATTGGCATGGAAAGCTGCAAAAGTTATTCCACTACCCAAAAACAAGAAGGACATGTTTTCAGGTGCTAATAGCCGTCCTATCAGCATTCTTCCAGTGCTTAGCAAACTCATGGAAAGAATTGTGTTTGAACAGGTTTCAACACACTAACAAACTCAACTCTGAATTTCAGCATGCGTACAAAAAAGATCACTCCACACCTAACTCCTAACCCATAAGCTACAGTCTAGACGTGTATGGCTGGGAGCTTTATACAATTCAACTCTTACACTAAACCAAAATAAAATCAAAACATTACTTAAAACAGAAATGGTAAACTAGCGCAACCTGCTGAACATAGCAGGAAATGCCACAGTGCATAGATTATCTGATAGACTATCAAAACCACTCTCAAAGAGCACCTACCAGAGACTGCAATTCGAAACTGGCCCCTGTAAATGTCCTAACGCAACCCCCTCCAATGTACAATAAATGTCCTATTAAACCCAATAATACACGAGACCCTCTTCTTGGGACCAAGTAAGGTTTAGTTGATAATCCAATGTACAGTAACCCCCCCCAGTACCCCCCCCCCCCTTCACCCCTCCTACGAACCTCCCACCTACCAACCTCCTCCAATGTACAGTTTCTTCATCAAATGTATATACTCTTTTTTTAGACTCTTCTTGTATCAAAAACAGTACTGTATTTGTAAATATGGTATGTCATAAATGTATAGATGTAGCAGTACTGTCTATCTGTATGTCATATATGTCATGATGAATTGAAAATGGGGGACCCTGATGTAAACAAGACGAAAGTATTTCTCTGGTCTGCATCCCCTTAACAATTGTGTGTATTGAGCTGTACTGTATTGTACCCATTCTGCAATCTGTTAATACAATTTTCAATCAGTTAGCAGGTAAATTAATTGACATTGATAAACATACAATATGCATGGAGCGACATACCTGCAGAAGACACATAAAACAACACCGCTGGAGTCTTCTGGTCACTGCACATATTGCATACCTACATGTACAAAATTAAACTATTCATTAGTTTGTTTGACCATAATAACTCATACTACAGTAGGCCTACATGTGCTAAATTAAACTATTCATTCGTTTGTTCACCATAATAACTCATACCTACATGTACAAAATTAAACAATTCATTCGTTTGTTCACCATAATAACTCATACCTACATGTACAATATTAAACAATGCAGTTTTTTCACCAGAATAAGTCATAATAACTCCGAGAACAGAGAGAATGGAATCGGCATGGAATGGCCGTAGCAATCATTGCGACATTTAACGTAAAACTACTGTAGCCTACTAGTGGTCAAATTAGCACAAATGTCATAAAACCATGTAATAAAATAAACGTTAAGCATTATGTATTACAAGTTCAAACTTAAATGAGTTACATTTAGCAGAAACTAGTGAAATAAGGAGCTATATTTCAAACTGAACCACCTCCCCTCAGCAGCGAGAGTGGGTACGGCAACTCAACAGAGCGCGATATGCAATGACCCAACACTTCACAGGTGGTGTGACAGGATCTCACTGCCACCTAGTGGTAGCCTATGTTACTGTATGTACTGTGTTGATTGATTGAACATGTTATTAACATATTGCAGAATGGGTACAATACAGTACAGCTCAATACACACAATTATTATAATTAAGGGGATGCAGACCAGAGAAAGGCTTTCATCTGGTTTACATCAGGGTCCCCCATTTTCAATTCATCATGACATTTATGACATACACATATAAATACAGTACTGTTTAAGAGAGAGAGAGATCCTAAAAGAAAATATATACATTCGAGGGGGAGGAGGGGGTGGGTGGGTGGGGGGGTTGGACATTTACGGGGGCCAGTTTCGAATTGCAGTCTCCCGTAGGTGCTCTTTGACAGTGGTTTTGAAAGTGGGTAGTGATTCACATTGATGATCTACACAGGTAAACAGCTACAAGTGTAAACAGTCATATGTACAGTTAATGGAAACAGTCAAATACAGTTAGACAGTTACTTGCAATCCTACATAGAACCTCTAACTTTAACAATTTTCTTTATTAGACAGTAATCAAACAGTTATATTCTAATTAGACACCACATACATCTAAATTATGCTGTAATTAGAAACCGCATATAATGCAGTATTAGACCCATTTTGGTACACTAATAAGATGTAATAAGTCCTAGGCTACAAAAACTAGAACTAATATGACTTACTTTGTATCAAATTAGACAAACACTAGAACTAATATTTTCTTTAATAGTATTAGTACTATTACCTGTAATTAGAAACTGCATATAATGCTGTATTAGACCCATATG
This sequence comes from Notolepis coatsorum, assembly GCF_963971535.1. Classification (NCBI taxonomy): domain Eukaryota; kingdom Metazoa; phylum Chordata; class Actinopteri; order Aulopiformes; family Paralepididae; genus Notolepis; species Notolepis coatsorum. Next base: position 145,011,874 of record NC_140169.1, on the reverse strand, counting down.
TTTGTCATTAGAAGAGAACTGTATAGACTACTGTAAACTAAAACCACATCGAGTCACATTAAGGTCTCTACTTCACAAACGGCCCTCGTATCCTGGATGTTCTCTGGAGTTCTGTGAGTTTGTAGCTAGAAGGTCTAATACACACATTTCTCACTGTTAGATCCTCATTAAACCTTCTTAGAGGGCAACTAGAGACACATTACAAAAGAACTGCACCATAAACTGAAGTGAAATCACATATCTGCTACTTAATTATTGACTGTATATATACATTAATATTAATCAAGAAGTTTCATGACAGGCTAAATCTCAGGTTAAAGCATACTGATAATAATGGAAGGCCTTATTGATTAACTTGCATATAACATCCACACACAAAACCAATGACAATGGTCTAAGGCTAGCTATAACCATATTATCCATATATATATATATATATATATATGACAAATATATGGTATATATATATACACACACACGCACGCACGCACACACACACGCACACACACACGCACACACGCACACACACACACAAGTTGTTATAGCTATCATATTTGAATAGAAAGCCATGGCAACAACACAGGGCTTAATGTTACACTATTATCTTTCGTCCTGTTAGCTAGCTAACTTAGTTAGCAGCTAACGGTGCATTGTCTGGTTAGTTCAATATATATAAAACGTGGGCTCAGTGATTAACGATAGGTTATGACTATAACCAAGTTCTGTTAGTTAGGGGCGATGCTTGGCATCACTACTGCACTATCTCGCGTACGTGCACGCGTACTGAATAAACCACAAATGTACCTCTAATACCAGTATTAGTCTGACCACACCCCTCATCAGCTTACCTTCATAAGCAGGTGTGTGGTCACCTGCTCTCCTCCTTCCCAAGCTTTCACCACAAGGTGAGGACAAGGGCTGCAGCGGTCGTCTGATGCCAAGCATCGCCCCTAACTAACAGAACTTGGTTATAGTCATAACCTATCGTTCTGTATCGTTAGTGGCTTAGCTTGGCATCACTACTGCACAAGGGAGGCCAAGCGGAGCCACTTGGCTGACAAATACACCCCGCTGACAGCCCCCCAAAACCATCAGAACAGGGAGGGCCGAGCCCCCCCGACCCCCCCTAATGGAGGGTATCCCCCCTATTAGAGGCCTCACGGGAAGGCGACGGACCCGACCGTGCGAAGAGGCACTCAAGCAACTTAACGCACAGGGTGAGCAGACCGTGGCTTGACCCCACGACTACACACACGCACAACCCGCATGCCACCCGGGAACGAACGGAGGAACAACCTCGTTACTGCCCCCAGAATCACGGGGCCAAGGGCAAACCCAACCCCGTGGCAAGGCCGTAGCAGCGGAGCGCGAAGGAAGACCCAGACCCACCAAAAGGACTGGACTCCCTGGAATGGGGGCCCGGAGAAGTCCCTGTTCCTAATCCAATTTCTTCCATCATGGTGTCAAGTGTGGATCTACCGAGGCACCTCTTCCTTGTGGTGAAAGCGAGAAGGAGGAGAGCAGGTGACCACACACCTGCTTATGAAGGTAAGCTGATGAGGGGTGTGGTCAGACTAATACTGGTATTAGAGGTACATTTGTGGTTTATTCAGTACGCGTGCACGTACGCGAGATAGTGCAGTAGTGATGCCAAGCTAAGCCACTAACGATACAGAACTAGTTCCTACAACTCTGCCAATCCACAATACTCACTTAGCCTTGGTCTTCTGTCTTTCTGTCCTCAGCAGTCCAGACCACCATTAGCAGTGTGGCTATTGCTAAAACAAATATATGTGTCCCTCTGGCAACAATACTTCTGGTACGGAAAAAAAACAAGTTTAGTTTTAATCTGCATCACATTTCCCATATCTTCCTTCCTTTCGGGTCATTTGGATAACGGTAAATACTCAATTAATGCATAATGCAGGCGAGGTATCAAATCAAATTTGTATAGCCCGGTACCAGAATGAATTGTTCCCTTGGGCTTCATAGATCAAGAAGAAACATCACAATAGATTCTCAACAAAAACCACCATAAAATCCACAGTTTTGCAACACCATCAGACTTTCCCCAATGAAGACAAGGAACAACCACCTAAAACCTAGCAATAGGAAAGAAAAACTTGGGGAGAAACTTCAGATGGGCTGTTCAAAGGGGATCCCCATCAGGGTGTTGGTGATGGTGTTGCTAAGGATGATAGATGGAAGGAGAACAGAACAAGCGAATAATTGGTATGTATGATGAAGACTTTATTTCAGACTCAAGGTCCATATTACACATATACAAAACTACAACAAAAATACAATAACAAAAGAAACAAGGCCAACAACATAGATTAAAATACATAAAGGCATCGATTCCAATGTTTCCACAAATCCGAGGAGTAAAATCAATCAAATCCTTTATTTGACCAGATAACCATCATTGAGATTAAAAATCTCTTTTTCAAGAGCGATCTGGCCAAGCAAGGCAGCAGAAAGTGTCAACATAAAAAAAAGAACATCACAATAAAATACAGATAAAACATTCACAGCCGGCTCCAATTTCAGGCAAGTTATCAAACAGGCAAATGATCAAACACAGTTGCACTGTCCGAGCGGGAACTGAGTTCGTAGGATTTTTTTGAATTTGATTTTGTTTTGAATTCTCCGAGGGTGACCAGACCTGGTAATTTTAGGTCCTCCTGTATCTTGTTCCAGGATGAAGGGGCAGCATATTTAAAGGCCCTTTTTTCCAATTCAGTTCTCATGTTCAAAACTGGCCCCTGTAAATATCCTAACCCAATGTACAGTAAATGTCCTAACCCAAAAATACACAAGACCCTCTTCTTGGGACCAAGTAAGGTTTAGTCGATATTCCAATGTACAGTTTTGCTTGTTGTAGTTTCCATCACCCACAACCCCCCCCCCACCACTGACCGGATCGTCATTTATTCATTATGTTGATTGTACTGTAGCACTATTTTACTCTGTCCATTCTATTGCATAATTTTACTATCTATTCTATTCTACTATTCTATTATTGCACTGTATTATTTTACTCTGTCTATTACTTTTCATTACAGGTACAAAACTGTCAGGTATTAAACTGTGTGGGTATCAAACAAGAGACTGTCGGGCTTTAAAACTGTAGGACTCAGGTCTAGAACTGCACCCTGAGAGAGGGAACTGCGCTCTGAGAGGGAGGTTCGAAGGGTCAAAGTGGGTATCAAACAGGAGGAAAGACTGTCAAGTTTTAAACTGTGGATACCAAACAGAGAAGGTAAAGACGACTTTGAACTGTTGAACAGTAATCCAGAACTATTTTATTGCACTGGAAAAAAAACAAAAAATGTGCATGGAATAGCGCACAAACTACAGTATGTAGAAATGAACTGGTTAGTCAGTCTTGGACTATAAACAATGCCTGTCAAATGAGCTATACTATTGTCTCCATAGCTATAATACAGAACACACGATGGGTCCGCAAACATCGCTAAAATGGTCAATAACGCTGGCGCCATTGAGTAAAGATGGGAAAAGAGCGTCAAAGTGTTAACAGGGACGGGGTTGAATGTGAACTAGATAAGGGAGGGACGGACGGACGGACGTGAGTTTGTTTCTTCTCTGGTGTGAATCATCATGTGTCTCTTTACATCTGCCTTCCGAGTAAATCCTTTCCCACAAACTTCACAACTAAATGTTTTTCCCCCAGTATGGCGTCTCATGTGACTATTCAGGTATCGCCGTGTAATGTATCTTTTAGGACACAGTGTGCAACTATAGGGCTTTTCCCCAGTATGGCATCTTATATGCACTTTTAGGGAATATTTTTCACTAAATCTTTTAGGACACAGTGTGCAACTATAGGGCTTTTCCCCAGTATGGCTTCTCATGTGAATATTCAGGTGTGACCGTGTAGTATATATTTTAGGACACAGTGTGCAAGTATAGGGCTTTTCCCCAGTATGGCTTCTCATATGTGTTGCCAAGCATGTAATGTCAGTACATTTCTTGCCACAAACAGTACATGCCCTGTGAGTTTGAAGGTGAAGTTTCAAGCTCTCTGTGGGTTCTAAATGTTTTCCACACAAACCACAGTCACTAGAATGGACTTTAAGATGGCACATTAAAGCTTTCCTATTAGGAAAACATTTCCCACACACTTTACAGCTCCAGGTCTCACATGGTATTTGGTTTGATAATTTCACCTCATGGGATGAAACCACAGAGCTCTTGAACTGGTTGCTGTTAGACAAACGCTGTGCTTTGTTTCTCTGTGTCTTCTTTGATGTCAGTGAGTTTAAACCAGGATGAGGTTCATTAGTCTCCAGCCAATCATCACTGTCATCAGTATCAGTTCCAGAACAGTCTAAATCACCAGCTGGATCTAAGTTACTCACTGGTTCTGATAATCCACAGTTCTCTCCATCAGGTTCTGTTTTCATCTGTTCTGTTGAGGTGCTGGCTAGAGGCTCTGTCTCTCTGTTTTCCTGAGTCTGGGTTTGGTTAAACCACGAGGACTGAGGTTTCTCTTCATCATGTTCACTCTTCACAGGGACAGGGTTGAAAGTGAACTTGATATCAGCCTCCTCCAGACCTTGAAGCTGCTCTCCCTCCTGACTGGTCCAGAGTTCCTCCTGTTCCTCTTTAATCTGTAGGGGCTCTGTCTGCTCCTGACCCAGACTGGGGCTCCTCTCCTGCTGCTCAGGGGGAACCTCCTCTTCACAGACAGAGAGCTGTGGGGGGTCTGGAGGGAGGCAGAATAATAACATGAATAGTTGTAATTGCTGTCACCATTGGAAAGCCACCCATTTTAAGAATTCACACATGTTCTTCCTGTGCCCCAGGACAGTTCAGTCAGTATGTTCTTCCTGTGCCCCAGGACAGTTCAGTCAGTATGTTCTTCCTCAGTAAATCAAATCAAATCAAATTTATTTATAAGGCCCCGACAACACACGTCAATGTCCCCATGGGCCGTACACGTCCTCCCCAAACAAGTCAAGAAGAAACATCACATCAAATCAAGAACAAAACAAGAACACCACAAGGTAAATTTTCTTTTTTTTTTATTAAAAAATTAAATTAAAAATTAAAAATAAAAATTTAATTAAAATAAATCCAAAATAAATAAAAGCAACACTCCCACGCGAAGGTAAGGAAAAGGAAAAACTCACTAAAACCTAGCAATAGGAGGGGGTTACCAGACATGGGAGCAAATAGACATCCTAACTAAACTAGACAGATTAATCTAAGGGTCAGACCCCGATCAGGTGAGATCAGGGTAGGTTGAAGGAGAGAGAGAAAAGATGGGTCTTAAGCAGGGATTTAAAAGCTTCGACAGAGCAGGCGCCCCTGACGACGGCAGGTAATTTGTTCCACAGGTAGGGAGCGCGGTAGACAAAGGCTCTGTGGCCGGCGGATTTCTTTTTAACCCTAGGAATCGATAGAAGCCCCGCATTTTGTGAGCGCAGAGCAAGAGCGGGCGAGTATCGAGAGATGAGATCGGATAGATAGAGCGGTGCAAGCCCATTTAAAATTTTGTAGGTGAGGAGTAGCACTTTAAAGTCAGATCGGGCTTGAATAGGAAGCCAGTGTAGGGCGGACAAAACTGGTGTGATGTGATCAAATTTTCTAGTTTTAGTTAGTATCCGTGCAGCCGCATTTTACACAAGTTGAAGATTTTTTTATGCTTGAATTAGGTAGGCCTGAAAAAAGTGCATTACAGTAGTCTAGACGTGATGAGACAAAAGCATGAATTAGGGTTTCAGCATCAGCCATTAAAATGGGGCGAATCTTTGCGATATTACGAAGATGGAAGAAGGCAATTTTGGTGAATTTTTTTATATGTGCATTAAATGAGAGGGAGGTTTTTATGGTGGAGCTCTGGGATACATGACAAGTATCAAAGTTGAGGGAGATGTCCTGAAACAAGCCTCTGTGGTTTGGGGGGCCAACAATTAACATCTCAGTTTTATCTGCATTAAGGAGTAAAAAGTTTTGCGACATCCAGTTTTTGACGGCAAGCAGGCAAGCCTCAATATTTTGTAATTGGGAGGAATCATTTGGCTTAATAGGTATATATAATTGGGTGTCGTCAGCGTAAAAATTAAAGTTTATGCCAAATTGATATTGATGATATTGCCGAGGGGTAGCATGTAAATTAGCTGATGACACAGTAGTGGTGGGCCTGATCTCTGCCAACGACGAGAGGGCCTACCTGGAAGAGGTAGATAATCTGTCGCAGTGGTGTCAGGAGAACTGCCTCTCCCTGAACGTCAGCAAAACAAAAGAGATGATTGTGGACTTCAGGAGGTCGGGGGTCAGGGACTACAGCCCCCTCAGCATCGACGGGGCACCGGTTGAGAGAGTGAACAGTTTCAAGTACCTCGGAGTCCACATATCCGAGGACTTGACATGGACCACACACATTGACAGTGTTGTGAAGAAAGCACGGCAACGCCTCTACTTCCTCAGGCGCCTGAGGAAGTTCCAAGTCAGTCAGAAGATCCTTAAGAACTTCTACTCATGCGCAATAGAGAGCATCCTGACTGGCAATATCACCTCCTGGTTTGGGAATAGCACTGCACAAGACCGTAGCAGACTACAGAGAGTGGCCCGTTCAGCCGAACGCACAATTGGAGGGGGGCTTCCCACTCTCCAGAACATTTACAACAAGCGGTGCATGGGTAAGGCCAAGAGAATTATCAAAGACTCCAGCCACTCAAACAACTGCCTCTTTGAACTGCTGCGGTCAGGCAAGCGATACCGGAGTCTCATGGCAAGCACAGAAAGACTCAGAAGAAGCTTCTATCCCCAGGCCATCAGGTTGCTCAACGAACAATAACACTATGCAACAACCATCAAAAGCACTCACAGCACACACATCCACACACTCACTTTAAACAAACAACTCACTGCAGCACCCACTCTACACACTTTAGAACACCTAAACACACTTTATATTTATTGGCAAAGAATTTGCACTACAACCCATACCTCAGTACACCTTACTGTAAATTGTACCTAAATTGTACCTCAACCCATTTCCGCTTTGCACTATATAGTATATTGTAACTAGTATATTGTATAGTATATTGTATGCTAACTCAGTTACTTCTACTCTGCATTGAACACTGTACATATGTACATACTGAACACTTGTGTCTACGTACGTGACTTCTATTTTATACTTGCTATACTTATTTTATTTTATACTTATCCTTTTGTCTAGCACAGTCTCTGGAGCGTAACAGAATGAAGCATTTTGTATAAAAGTATTCTGTACTTCTGTATGACAACTAATAAAGAAACTTGAACTTGAATCGAAAATAGTAAATGGCCCAGGACAGAGCCTTGTGGGACCCCACATTGCACTGAGAGGGTCTCAGATGTTAAATCATTATAGACCACGCAGTGTGTTCTATCAGTTAAATAAGATTTAAACCAAGCAAGTGGGTGACCCCGAATGCCAACATGATTCTCAAGCCGACCTAGAAGAATCGAATGATCGATAGTATCAAAGGCTGCACTGAGATCAAGCAATAAGAGCACAGAAGTTAGGTTTGAGTCAAGAGAGAGCAGTAAGTCATTTGTGACTTTGGTAACCGCCGTTTCGGTAGAGTGTAAGGCTCTAAAGCCAGATTGAAAAGATTCATTAAGATTATTGTTTGATAGATGGTCAGTAAGTTGCGTTGCGACAATCCGTTCTAATATTTTGGATAGGAACAGAAGATTGGAGATGGGTCTGTAATTTTTTAAGATTAGAGGGTCGAGGTTCGGTTTTTTAAGTAGTGGTTTAATGACAGCTGAAGCCAGGGGCACCACGCCAGTAGACAAGGAGGTGTTGAAGATATTGAGTAGGGCAGGGCCTAGAGTTGGGAAGAGCTTTTTGATGAGAGTTGCTGGAAGAGGGTCAAACAGACAGGTTGAGGGTTTAGCCGCGCCAACCAGTTTAGAGAGGGCACTAAGTGAGACGTTTTCAAGGCAGCATAGCGTATGGCTGGATTCAAAGTCGGGGGGAAAGCCCATCAGAGGTTGGGAGGGACTCTGATTGTTGAGTAAGCCAACAATTTCATCTCTTATGAGATCAATTTTCTTGGTAAAGAATTTAATGAATTCGTTAGCCGAGAACGCATGGTTTAGGACACTTGGTTGTTTCTGAGTAAGTTTTGCAACTGTGTCAAACAGAAACTTTGAGTTGTTTTTGTTTTCGTTAATGAGCCTGGAAAAATATGAGGTTTTGGCAAGTGAGAGTGCCTTTTTGTAGTTACGTAAACTATCATTCCAGGCAAGGCGGAATACTTCGAGTTTGGTCAAACGCCATTTATGTTCAAGTTTGCGACATGCCTTTTTAAAGGAGCGAGTTTCCTCCATAAACCAGGGAGTTTGTTTTTGCGGAGCTCGTTTAATTTTAGGCTTAAGGGGAGCGACAATGTAACTGAGGGGTACAATTCCCTGACTGTATTACTAGATATGATACTTACTACCACTACCTTTGTACTTAATATTCGGCCACCCAGTACTCGGCATAAATATATTATGATGAACACTGTCACGTAGATGAAACGGATCCAACACAAATGTACGAATTAGAAATAGGTCTTTATTTCTACACAGCGATGGTGTGTAGAGCAAGCACTTAATCAAATCAATCACATTTATGAATGGGAATTAGTATGCACTTTTATGGCAAGAGTATTCGTCGGTATATCAATAGAGAATGTCCAATCTCTGAAGGCGCAGGTGGTACATATACGACCTGGAATAGTTTAAGGAATAACAGCAATGATACTTTAATGATTATAGACTGGATACACTAGGGGGGGTTAATCCGGTCGCTTGTAAGCCGACAGGAGTAGGAAGGGGGGGGGGGGTAGAGTCCGGCTGCCTCATCCGGCCAAGGGTATCCCAGGTGAACCCACTGTAGTGCCGTTCAATGCGCCGGCGATCCTTGGACCACAGATGAAAGCAGGTGGACTCTCTGTGAGCCGGCTCTCTCCGGTCCACGGGGGAGAGACGTGAAGCGACCTCGTCTTGCAGAGCGTCTCCTCACCTTGCGTCCTCTCCAGGGGGGGGGGTTCCAACACACGGCAGTGTCGGGGGTCTTTATCCATGGAATAATCAACGTATACAAAGCATAATCCGTGCCTGGGAAGGCGGGCTGTCGTCGGTAGAATAATCCGGTATACAGGTCCACTCGCTCGTCGGCTCTGGGGCTCCTCGGGTGCAATCTCACATGGGGTCGATCATCCTGGATAAACAGCCAGTTTTCTGCCCGAAACGATGGGGTGCTGACTACGGTAGTATTCTCACCGCACGAAGCACTATATATTAACAGACTATTATTAGCTTAATAGACTACGTCCAACTCGACGATATAGTGCCAAATATGACTATTCAAATATTAATATACACAATGTCTCAATACCGATGGTAGGCCGAACTTGGCCTTACTCCCACACGTGGCGTCGCGGGGAGGCTTTACGTCTGTCACTCTATTGGAGGGTAAGAAACTGGACTGAAAAGGAAGTCCTACTTTAGTAGCGCAGTATATATACGCACTATGAACAAATAGTCCCATTAGTGGTGCGGTAGCCAGATTCCTACGCGGAACTAATAATAATAATAATAATAATTTAGGACCTGCTCCGAGGTCATCAATTGGCACACATGCGATGCATGCATGCAATTCGTATCTGCGATTAACCCATCCCGTCGCCCTTCCCCCCCAAGGGCAGCCGGGAGCAGACAGGCGTCAACGTGAGCCGCGCCAGGGGACCAATCCAAGTGCTCCTGTCCGTCTTCGTCAAGGACGCCACAGCGTTAGCGATCTTGTTGTTGTGCATGTTTTTCCATTGGGTTTATCTTATCGGGGGGGAAACCCTTGCGAGCACGGGGAGAACATGCAAACTCCACACAGAAAGGCCTGGGAGATACCCCACCTGGGTAACTGGCATCATGGAAACCTGGTCCCCAAGCGGGAATCGAACCCTGGACCTTCTTGCTGTGAGGCGACAGTGTTAACCACTACACCACCGTGCCGCTCTAGGACTTGTTCGTACATGTTGAGCGGTACGTTTGAACTGGGTCTGGGGGGTATGGCAGCCTGGCACCAAGGTCTCGACCAATAGTAGAATGGAGACTATTATGGGATGTTCAGTAGGCTAGAATGGATATTCAATGCATATTGTACAAGGAATATACAAGGGATATCAGGGAATATTAGAGAATATACAAATACAATTAAATATATATATATAATAAATATATATATTCGGTTTAATCTGGCCCTTCACAACAGCCACCCCCTGATTGGTCCCAGACCTAATCAGTTAAGCAGAGACAGATTAATCGCGTTGTCTATTTACACATAAGGGTTTGCTGTAGGGGTCAGTCAACTTCACAAAGTCATAGGGTTATAGGGTCATGGTCATCATCGATTGTGTCTGGGAGTCGGGGCAGTTCTATGAGCCTCGCCACGGGACGGGTGTAAGTGCGACCCTGGACGAGCACTTCAGCTGCTCGGACCTTGCCGTCGGCACCGGGGATCACTTTGCTTACGCGGCCGGCCGGCCACATAGCTCTGGGCAGTGATTGATCAATAATCATGACGACTGTTCCTTCTGTCAAATTGTCTCTCTCCTTTACCCACTTCTGGCGGGTCTGTAGAGACGGTAGGTAGTGCAGTAGGAAACTGCTCCAAAACTTGTCGGCTAATACTTGGCTGTACCTCCACATTCGTCGGCCGTTCGCTTCTTCAGGCCGGTACATTGTCTGGGGTAATGCAGGATCTAGCCGCCCCATCAGGAGTGTGTTGGGGTCTGCGGAGATAACAGTGCTCAATCCACAGAACACAGACTTCTTATTTTCCACCTCCTCTGGACTTGCTTCCCTCGGGATAGGCATGGGCCACTGTCCTTCCGGGAGTCTTAGGAATGCGGGGCCGTCACTGTAAGCATTGTGACGGGTGAGGTCATCTAGGGGCATTCCCCGGGTGATGACGTCGGCTGGGTTCTGTTTTGTATCAACGTAGCGCCACTCTGTTTCTCCGGTTAACTCTTCGGTTAAGTCTTGAATCTCGGTGACTCTGACTCCCACGAAGACTTTGTACTTGCATGAGTCCGATTGGATCCAGGCGAGTACTGTCGTGGAATCTGACCACAGGATTGTTCTAGACACCGGTATGGTGAGCTCACGTTGGATGAGCGTGGCTAGGTGCGCTCCGGCTAGGGCTGCGCAGAGCTCTAGACGTGGGATAGATTGTTGCTTGCGTGGGGCTATTCTCGAGCGGGCGAGGACAAATGCTGTGTAGATCTCTCACCCCTTTTCTTGGGCCCGCAAGTAGGCTACTGATCCGTATGCGACCTCTGAGGCGTCACTGAAGACGTGTAAGTCCATTTTACATGTCTCTGGCCTCACCGTGGGTGGGAAGTAGCTTCGGCGCATATTAACGCCTGGGAGTGAGTGGAGCTCCATCTCCCACTCTCTCCAGGTGGATGCAAGATGTGCGGGAATGGGGTCGTCCCAGCCCTGGTCCTTGTCCCACAATGCTCGTACAATCATTTTTGCCCTGGTGGTGTACGGTAGAATACATCCTAGCGGGTCATATTGTCGGGCGAGTGTTGTGTACACACTCCGTCTGGTGGTCGGCGCCGCCGCCGGCCTTCCCTGCTCCGTAGTCAGGGGCTTGTGTCTGTAGTGAAGCGAATCTGTTTTGAATCGCCACACCAATCCCAGGGTCATCTCCTGGGCTTCTCCCGGGATTGTAGCCATCCAGGTCTCGCTGCTGGCTGCCTTGTCCTCGGAGGAGAGGCTGCGCAGTACTTGCGGATCGCTGCTGGCCCACTGCCTGAGATCAAAGCCGCCTTTGATCAATGAGGCGCGGAGTTTAATCAGGAGAGCCTCGGCTTCTTCCTGGGTTGAAAGGCTTTGTAGACAGTTGTCTACGTAGAAGCTGTTCTTTACGCTGTGTCGGACCTCTTCGTCCGCTGCTGGGTCCTCTGCTACATGTTTCTGTAGTGCAAATGTAGCACAGCAGGGGCTGCACGTCGTTCCGAAGGGGAGGACTTCCCATTGGTAGATGGCTGGGTGCTCATCTCCTGGCTTCTCTCTCCATAGGAACCGTAACAGGGGCTTGTCCTCCTCTACTAATCTCACCTGCAGGAACATTCCTTTAATGTCCCCGCTGATGGCCACCTTTTCCTGGCGGAAGCGGAGTAGAACGCCGAGTAGGGAGGGGCCGAGTGTGGGACCGGGCAGTAACTCTTTATTCAGATTTTGGGATCCGATCTGGTAGCTGCAGTTAAATACTATGCGGTCTTTACCGTTGTGATGGACCTTGTGGTGAGGCACGTACCACGATTCAATGGTCTGGTCAGCCTCTTTAATGTCCATCTTTGTGACGTGTCCCGCTGTGATGAGCTTCTCAATCTCAGCGCGGTTTACACTCTCTTGGGCGGGGTTCTTGGCTAAGCGCCGCTCCGTGTTCAGCAGGTACCGTTCTGTGGCGTCTGTCTTGGCGTGGAAAGTAGGCATTCCTTCTCGCCGCAGGAGTGGCGTGGCGTATCTCAACACGCCGTTGACCGGGACTCTCTTGGTCCCTGTCTCGAGGAGGTGAATGGCGTAAATGTCATCTTTAGAGCGAATGTCTTTCCTTCCGTTCTTAAAGGGCATTTGTTCCAAGGTCCATAGCCGCTCTACGTGTTGCAGGAGTGCGGTTTCTCCCTCCGTGACTCGGGAGTGGAGACATCTAGTGGCTGTACTTCGGTTGAGAGATTTGGCGAGCGGGCCTTGGAGAGTCCATCCCAAACGGGTCTCGACTGCTGCAGGACAGCCTCGGGGTCCGGTATGAACCCGGTCTATCGGGACAATGAGGTCTGCATGGTCGGAGCCTATCAACAGGGTCGGCATAGCATTGTCTATGAGCGGGATCGGTAACTTGCGCAGATGTGCATATTTCTCCATCAGCTTGGCGACGGGGTATGTGTACCGCGACAGTCCTATTTCTTGGCTGGTGAAAGCGTCTGTAATCTGGTACCGTCGCTCAGGCTGGCCGCTTGCTGCGATAGAGAATGAGACATTCTCGCCCTTTATCGTCTTCAAATCTCGTCTTATTGTCCGAATTGTCATTTGGGTTTCGCTTCCCCGCAGCCCTAGCTGGGCCGCAGCGGAGGCGAGCAGAAGGGTCTTCTCTGACCCGTCATCGAGGACGGCGTAAGTGTCCAGGACTTTATTCTGGTAGCTTAGTGTCACACGCACTACTTTTAGGAGTACTCGGGCTCCACTGCTGCTGGCGGGATCGATGTACATGACGCTCGCTTTGCTGCTGGATGGTGCGGGTGAAGGGCGCCGTCTGTTACTGTCGTGAAGTATGTCCAGATGGGCTCCATCGCACTTGGTGCACCTTTTCTTTAAGCGGCATTCGGCTGCCATGTGTGAGCGCGCACAGCGAAAACAGCGCTTGTTGGACTTTATCCATTGACTTGCTTCCTCCGCGTTCAGCTTGGGGAAGGAGTCACATTGCGCTAGCCAGTGTTCTTTCTCACAGTAGGGGCACACTATCTTCCACTTCTCCGTTCTGGAGGGGGTACTGTGGCTCCTGCTGCTCGGTACTGACTCCGATTGGTGCATCACAGTCACCGATCTTCTTCCATCATTTAGTCGTCTGGTTCCTTCTCTGGAGCCAGGGGTGCTCCGTCCGAATGTATCTAGCCGTAGGCTGCTGACTTCTCTCGCCAGGAAGTCTGCTAGATCGAGGAGGTTCGGTTCGGGGCCATTCGGGTCTCGGTGGTCTCTCTGCCGTCTAAAACGCTCCTGTCGAGCGGGCGGCAGCTTCTCCAAGATCCTTTCCACATTTGAGTTGGCGTAAAGTTCATGCCTCCCCTTCTCTCTCTGCGCTCCCAACATCCCTACCAGGGACTGCACTCTGATGGACAGGTCGTCCAGTGCTCGATTGTCTATTGCTGGGGGTAAGCGGTCGATGTGTCGGATCTCCTGGATCACGTAATCCCATATGCGCCCATACCTCTGGTCCAATGCTACCAGCGCTGCTGTGTATGGGGTGGTGGAAGTCGCGTAGGCGAGCGCTATATTATGTGCGCGGGGTACCTTTAAGTGCTTCAGTAGGATGGCGTATTTGTGGCGTTCATCCAGTACATCCACCAACATGGTCTCCAGACACATGCGGAGTTCTGTATACTGGGCCCGGTTCTCTTGGGTGAAGTCGGGTACCATAGGCGTGCCAATGTATGACGCTGACTGTGGATACATCGGCGAGCGTTGGGGGAGAGGCCTCCTAGGCGAGTCTCCTCCCGCTCCTTGGTATGGGCTGGTACCGGCAGTGTACCATGGCCCGCTTGTCCAGGTGCTGTTCCTCGGTGCGGGTCGTGCGTCGTGCTCACCCGGGTATAGAGTCGGGGGTCTGTAGCGCAGCTCCGCGGGAGTATAGCCTGGGCTGTACCGGACCTCCTGGTCCGGTAGAGTACTGTGCTGTCGTCGGGCGTGGTTCTCCTCCTCTTCCTCTTCGTCTTCAGTTAGGTCATCCAGTGCTTGTAGTCTCTGGTTTAGCCTCTCCACAGGATATGCTGCTCCTTCCCGGTTGCTAGGTCTCGCTTGGACCGGTGGGGGGAGGTGGTCTGTGGGGGGTATAGACCTCGTCTGTTGGTCAAGTTCAGGGTTGTTTACTCAGCTAGGGGATGCCGCCCTGGAGGTGTGTCTAGACGAGTTCCTGGAGCCTCTGGCGGAGGGAGAGGGTGTTGTCCGTCTGATCAGCTGTTCTATTAGTTGCGCTTGCTGTCTGTCGCGCTCTGCGTCCCGTAGAGCACCAGCAGCTGCTCGCTGGCTGTCTGCTCGGTCTCGGGCCACATTCTCTTCCCTCTGAATGCGTCTTATTTCTAGACGTATATGCTCTTCTTCGCTCCGCTGCTGGATCTGCAGTCGGTCGCGTTCAGCAGCGGCGTTCAGGCTGATGAGGAAGGCCTGCTGTAGGGTCCTCTCTGCCTCGCTGGGAGAAGGCGGTTGTATAGGGGAGCCTTCCCTCGGGGTACTCCTTGCGGAGCCTTGGAGCTCTATCTCCACGGTGCTCTCCCCGTCTTCTTCCGTGCCGAGTTCTCTCTCGGTAGCGTTGTATTCCTCCCGGGACTCATCGGGGACTACTTCTTCAGTACTGGCGGGGTGTGAAGTCATGTCTGGTTCCCACTGGTCCCCACCGTGAACTTGGTCAGTTACATTAGAACCCGTAGGGGCCTCTATGGTCGGGGTAGTCTGGGCGTTGGGGTTAGACATACTTTTACTTTCTAGTTTTACCGCGTTTACTGTTAGTAGAAGACTAGGTTGTTGACTGACAGCGTAAGCCTCTAAGTACTGAGGGAGCCGTCGTTCGCGCTGCGGGCGTTGGTTAGGAGGATCGTTTCGTGGAGTGTTCATCATAGGCCATTTCAATATTAA
Source organism: Notolepis coatsorum (assembly GCF_963971535.1). Classification (NCBI taxonomy): domain Eukaryota; kingdom Metazoa; phylum Chordata; class Actinopteri; order Aulopiformes; family Paralepididae; genus Notolepis; species Notolepis coatsorum. Next base: position 144,996,448 of record NC_140169.1, on the reverse strand, counting down.
TAACACTATATTAATATTACACTAATTACCCTCCGGCTCGAAGGACCAATTGTAACTGAGGGGTACAATTCCCTGACTGTATTACTAGATATGATACTTACTACCACTACCTTTGTACTTAATATTCGGCCACCCAGTACTCGGCATAAATATATTATGATGAACACTGTCACGTAGATGAAACGGATCCAACACAAATGTACGAATTAGAAATAGGTCTTTATTTCTACACAGCGATGGTGTGTAGAGCAAGCACTTAATCAAATCAATCACATTTATGAATGGGAATTAGTATGCACTTTTATGGCAAGAGTATTCGTCGGTATATCAATAGAGAATGTCCAATCTCTGAAGGCGCAGGTGGTACATATACGACCTGGAATAGTTTAAGGAATAACAGCAATGATACTTTAATGATTATAGACTGGATACACTAGGGGGGGTTAATCCGGTCGCTTGTAAGCCGACAGGAGTAGGAAGGGGGGGGGGGTAGAGTCCGGCTGCCTCATCCGGCCAAGGGTATCCCAGGTGAACCCACTGTAGTGCCGTTCAATGCGCCGGCGATCCTTGGACCACAGATGAAAGCAGGTGGACTCTCTGTGAGCCGGCTCTCTCCGGTCCACGGGGGAGAGACGTGAAGCGACCTCGTCTTGCAGAGCGTCTCCTCACCTTGCGTCCTCTCCAGGGGGGGGGGGTTCCAACACACGGCAGTGTCGGGGGTCTTTATCCATGGAATAATCAACGTATACAAAGCATAATCCGTGCCTGGGAAGGCGGGCTGTCGTCGGTAGAATAATCCGGTATACAGGTCCACTCGCTCGTCGGCTCTGGGGCTCCTCGGGTGCAATCTCACATGGGGTCGATCATCCTGGATAAACAGCCAGTTTTCTGCCCGAAACGATGGGGTGCTGACTACGGTAGTATTCTCACCGCACGAAGCACTATATATTAACAGACTATTATTAGCTTAATAGACTACGTCCAACTCGACGATATAGTGCCAAATATGACTATTCAAATATTAATATACACGATGTCTCAATACCGATGGTAGGCCGAACTTGGCCTTACTCCCACACGTGGCGTCGCGGGGAGGCTTTACGTCTGTCACTCTATTGGAGGGTAAGAAACTGGACTGAAAAGGAAGTCCTACTTTAGTAGCGCAGTATATATACGCACTATGAACAAATAGTCCCATTAGTGGTGCGGTAGCCAGATTCCTACGCGGAACTAGGACTTGTTCGTACATGTTGAGCGGTACGTTTGAACTGGGTCTGGGGGGTATGGCAGCCTGGCACCAAGGTCTCGACCAATAGTAGAATGGAGACTATTATGGGATGTTCAGTAGGCTAGAATGGATATTCAATGCATATTGTACAAGGAATATACAAGGGATATCAGGGAATATTAGAGAATATACAAATACAATTAAATATATATATATAATAAATATATATATTCGGTTTAATCTGGCCCTTCACAACAGACAATGTCGAGCGTGCTACGAAGGGCGGCGTTAAGTTTGTCTGTAAAGAGATCAAGGGGGCCAGAGTAAGAAAGGAAGGGAGAGAGGGTGTCTGGTAGGCAGTTAACTAGAATTGGGACAGTTGAGGCGTTAATACGACGGCTCATGTAGGATTCTACACTGTCTAGACGAGAAACCATCAAATCAATTTGAAATTTGATGAGGTAGTGGTCTGAGAGAGCAGAACATAGGGAGAAACGGTCAAATCTGACACAGTGAGACCGCGGGCTAGGACTAAGTCAAGGGTGTTCCCACCACTGTGAGTGGGTTGGTCAACGATTTGAATGAGACCGACAGAGTCAATGATGTCGGTAAAAGCCTTATTTAGGGGATCTAGAGTTTTGTTGGAATGAATGTTAAAATCACCAACAATTAAAATGTTATCTGAGCGTGTAACAAGCTCAGAGATAAAAGTGGAAAACTCATCTAGAAAGAGGGTGTAAGGGCCTGGGGGGCGGTAAAGGACAGCCATTACAAAGGATACAGTGGAGGTAGGAATCAGACTGCCACACTTTCTGTTGGGTGGAGAGGGACGCAACAGGAGCACCTCAAACGAGGAAAACGTACAGTTTGCGTCGGATGTAAGGTTGTGCTTAGAGTCGTAAATTAGAGCAACTCCGCCTCCTTTCTTGGAGGTGCGTGCGATATGGGAGCTACTAAAATTAGGGGGTGAAGCCTTGTTTAAGGGCAGAAAGTCATTAGGTTTAAGCCATGTCTCAGTGAGGCCCAATAAATCGAGACTATGGTCTGTTATCAGTTCATTTACCAAAAGAGCTTTGGTTGGCAGAGAGCGAATGTTGATAAGGCCAACCTTCACGCACTCTGTATATTTAACAGCGCGATTTTCAACCATGCGGGTAGGTTTAATCGCAATTAAGTTGGCATGGTTTATCGCACAAGGACGAGCTGGGTAAAGCGGAGCGTAATGAGATATTCTAGTTTTGATTGTATGTACGGGATAGACACTATTATTATGTGATCCTGGCCCAATTGCAATACATAATAATAAATAATTTAGGACCTGCTCAGAGGTCATTAATCGGCATGCATGCGATGCATGTATGCGATTCGTCTCTGCGATTAACCCATCCCGTCGCCCTTCCCCCCCAAGGGCAGCCAGGAGCAGACAGGCGCAACGTGAGCCGCGCCAGGGGACCAATCCAAGTGCTCCTGTCCGTCTTCGTCAAGGACGCCACAGCGTTAGCGATCTTGTTGTTGTGCATGTTTTTCCATTGGGTTTATCTTATCGGGGGGGAAACCCTTGCGAGCACGGGGAGAACATGCAAACTCCACACAGAAAGGCCTGGGAGATACCCCACCGGCAGGGAGCGAAATTAACTTTTTGACTCACCGGCCAGTGGCGGGTAGATGGGAAGAGTCTACCCACACAGACTCTTCCCCACACTCTCTTCCCAGGAGCAGTCGCATTTTTATCTCCTCTCCCTCCTCCAGAGAAACACCTCAAGGCCTCTCTCTTATCGGTTTGGAGACGTCCGTACCAGCCCTTACAGCTCGTTTCACCGGAGCCTAGATCTGCACTCGCTGGAAACGCTCAGACGTTTTGACCTTTTTCTTCTTTCTTTTTTACAACAGAATCCTCAACTCGACTCGACTTTTGACCGTAATATGGATCTAATAAGCTGGGCTTTTACAGCGATTGATCGCATATTCTCTACAAGGAAGCAGAATGCGGATGACCCATTATGCCCTCTTGGGAGCTATCAGGCGGGATACACAATAAATTCATACGGGACCTGGCTCGCGATATGCTTTTTCCCGCTGGAGATAAACGACGTTGAGGACGTATATCTTCTAATTGTCATGCTGCTCGGCCTGGGCTCCGTCAGCTGCTGGATCTGGTACTGCCTGAAGCTAATTCGGAAGAAGTTGATTTCCCTGGCCAGGGATCTGGCCGGGATCAAGGAAAACCTAATGGAACTGTTTAAGAAGATCGCTGACCTAAGTACCCTGCGCGGGGATGAACAATTGAGCTCCAAGACCATGTTGGAAAGAGGCGAACTCTACCACGTAGACGAACAGTCATGCTTGAAGACAATTCTTGAGAGACTTGCTTCTAACCATGCAGAGGAACTTTCGCGGTCACAGGCCATACTGGATATCACGTCGGAAATTAGGGACGTGAAAATAAAGATGCCACCGTACCGTAATAGGGGATACGACGATGGTGACGATGATTAGACAAAATTGACCTGATTCTGACCATATGCGGCATATCTGCCTCGAGCTGCATGTTATCACCCCCCCCCCCCCTCCCCCTTCCCACACCCCCCCTTATCCTTTCTGCTGTGGAACAGACCGAGGCCAAGGTCAATCGCGGAGGAGTTGACTCTCCGGCGATGTGATTTCTGGGAAAGAGGAGACAAACTGTACTGTCTGGAAGCGATAAGATTGATGAGGCCCCCCCTACCCCCACCCCCCCCCCCATCCGCCCCTGTTGTTGTAACTCAACTGGCGCCATATGCCGTGGCAGGCTGCCTCTGATGCGCGTCGGTGGGGGCCCCCTTGACTGCTTCACAACCAAATTCCTTACCCGAGTCTCCAATGCCCCCCCCCCCCCTCCACTCCGCCCCCCCTCCAGTTCACCAGGCGCGATCCACTATGTTTCTACATGGTGGAATGCAGCCGACTATCGCATACAGTGTCTCAGGCCTCCTGTAATGATGACATGTGTCAACAAATGTACATGTCTGTTGAATTTATGCTGTGCCATTGTTACTGTAAAAATGTAATGATTGTGTTGTTGTTAATATCATTAATGAGACGTTGAGCTGTATGTGTGTGTCACGAATTTCCCCAAGGGGATTAATAAAGGAATATCTTATCTTATCTTATCTTACCCGCCAAGCATATTTCTTACCTGCCAAAGTTTTTTTGATTAAAAATATATATATATTTTATATACAAAATTTTGTTTTAAATAAAATATATATTATATAATCATACTTGTAGTTGTATTATCTGCGAGACATCGCCACCACGCAATAAGTCAAAATGCTTGCTATCTGCAAACAGCTCCACTGTCTGTGTGTATACTTGAGTAGCCTCCAGCTCCAGCAAGGATTCTCCGGCCCTGCAGCTAGACCCTATATTCAGCTAGACCCTACATTCAGCATGCAAGGATTCTCCGGCGATGCAGCTGGACCTATTTATAACGTTACCGTTCTTTTGTCAAATCACATTCAACATGCCCTCAGCTAGAATACGCATTCAATCAATGTTATAAGACATTGATATCAGGAGCTATCTGTAGCTACTGCTAGCCCGGTAGATAACGTTAAGACAATTTAGTTTACTGGGACAGATGGATCAACGTGAGCTAGCTAAGCTAGCTAACGAGGGACCGGAGGTATTATGCACTCGAGTAGACTATTGCTGGAGCATTTGTTGATATCAGCAGCTATCAGTAGCTAGCCAGCTAGATACCGTTAGACAATGCCTCGTCATGTATTAAACTAAAAGTGAATAGTTGACTGGGTCATTGTTTAAACAGTAACGTTAGCTCTTGGAGGTCCGATATAGACTAGAGCAGATGGAAGTAAACAAGCCAAATGATAGCTTCCGATTGGTCATTTGCTTTTTTTCTCATGAAACCAGTTACGTCACTCTACTGTGATTGGACCGTTGACTTGAGTGCGATGTGGGACTTGTAGTTTTTTAACGATCTCGCGGCGGAGAAAAAAAAGACGAGCGGCTATAATCTGTACTCGCACAAGAGTATCGTTATGAAGTTATGAACTACACGTCTACACGCCACACGGCGGGCAGCCCTCTAAGTGTCATGCGCCAAAGGTAAAAACAGCCCCTGGCGGGCGGCGGGCTTTAGTTTCGGTCCCTGCCCACCGGGTAACTGGCATCATGGAAACCTGGTCCCCAAGCGGGAATCGAACCCTGGACCTTCTTGCTGTGAGGCGACAGTGTTAACCACTACACCACCGTGCCGCTATAGTACACGGAGGAAATATTGTGGTAGGGGCTGGGACCAATGTACTGAGTATGTACTGACATACTGACTGAACTGTCCTGGAGCACAGGAAGAACATAGATGGTGAAAAAACTAGGTAGTTCACTATGTCTGCCCATGATTAAAATGACATAAATGACATACGCAACATACAGATATATATCATGACATTGACATACACAGTACTGTTACATTTGTGACATACATGACATTGACACATACAGGAACACAGTACTGTTACATTTGTGACATACAAGATATGCAAATATACAGTACTGTTAAACAGAGATCTTAACAGAAAATATATACATACGAGGGGGAGGAAACTGTACATTAGGAGGGAGTGGGTGGGTGGGAGGGGACATGTGTATTGTGTATTGTGAAAGCCAAGGTAGGTGATTCAATAACGTTACTAGATCAACTGATCTTTACATTAGACATTTTTTTCAAATAGTCTACTAGTACAGATGTTTGGATCAAAATGCTGATCGGTACTTTGGTAGTTCGTTCAGACGGGAGAGGAGAGGAGAGGGGGTGTTTGCCTCCTTTCCTCAGACAATTCTTTGCACTCTTCTCCCTGATTTGTAATAGCTTTTGGCAATCTGAAGTACTCTAAGTGCTTTTCCCGGTCCGACCGATTAGTACAGCCGAAAACACAACAATAATTGACCATTTTGAGTAACAATGACCTGGAACAGTTGCGAGTTCGGTTGCGTTGTAAACATTCAGTAGCTCCAAAATGGTAGACTTCCGGTTTGATGACGCGCTGTGAAAACGCTTGCGTACTACAACACAGTACATAAGCTACAGTCTAGGCATGTGTATGGCTGGGAGATTTATACAATTAAACACAAAACCAAAATAAAATCTGGATTCGCCTGTTCGAATCCAGCTCACAGCTCCGGCGTTGTCAGGTGAAAAGAAGCGGTTGATTGGCTAGACGTGTGTCGGAGGAAGCACGTGATAGCCTCCACACTCCCAGACCGACTGTGGGGGGTAAGTGCGCAGCGACCAGGAAGGGGATTGGGAATTGGCATAACGACTAACATTGGGATGGGAGAAAATCGGAGGAAAAAGGAGGGGGGAAAAGATAATAATAAAAAAAAAAAAAACAGAAATGGTAAACTAGCGCCACCTGCTGAACATATGTCAAATATATACATATACAAATGTCACAGTGCATAGAGTTAGCAGGTAAATTAATTTACATTGATAAACATAAAATATGCATGGAGCCACATACCTGCAGAAGACACATAAAACAACACCGCTGGAGTCTTCTGGTCACTGCACATCTTGCATACCTACATGTACAAAATTAAACTATTCATTAGTTTGTTCACCATAATAACTCATACTCCATGTACTAAATTAAACTATTCATTAGTTTGTTCACCATAATAACTCATACCTACATGTACAAAATTAAACTATTCATTAGTTTGTTCACCAGAATAACTCATACCTACATGTACAAAATTAAACAATTCATTCGTTTTTTCACCAGAATTAATAACTCCGAGAACAGAGTGAATGGAATAATGCATGGAATGGCCATAGCAATCATTGCGATATTTAACGTACCTATAAAACTAGTACTAGTGGTAAAATTTGCACAAATGTCATAAAACCATGTAATAAAATAAACATTAAGCATTGTATTACAAGTTAAAACTTAAATGAGTTACATTTAGCATAAACTAGTGAAATAAGGAACTATATTTCAAAGAACCACCTCCCCTGAGAGTGGGTACGGCAACACAACAGGGACAAACAGCGCGATATGCAATGACCCAAAACTTCGCAGGTGGTGTGACAGGATCTCACTGCCACCTAGTGGTAGCCTATGTTACTGTGTACTGTGTTGATTGATTGAACATTTTATTAAATGGGCATGGTCTACAAGATACACTACACCACTCAGGTACCCATGTACATGTCGAAATACTTCCCAAAGGTCAGTGAATACCATGCCCACAACACCAGAGGGAGTTCCACAAATCATGTCCAACCCAGATTCGGCACAAACAAGGGACTAAACACGTTTAGCAATTATGCCACAACAATGTGGAACGCCCTACCCACAGCCATAAAACAATTTAAATCCCTACCCACATTCAAAACCACTCTTAAAGAGCACCTACGGGAGGCTGCAATTAGAAACTGGCCACCGTAAATGTCCAAACCACCCCACCCACCCACCCCCTCCTAATGTACAGTCTCCTCCTCATCATATGTATATATCTTCTGTTAGGATCTCTGGGTAACAGTACTGTATATTTGCATATCGTATATGTCACAAATGTAACAGTACTATATACCTGTATGTCATGTATGTCCCTATCTCTGTGGGTTCTAAATGTTTTCCACACAAACCACAGTCAATAGAATGGGCTGTAAAATGGCGCATTAAAGCTTTCCGATTAGGAAAACATTTCCCACACACTTTACAGCTCCAGGTCTCACATGGTATTTGGTTTGATAATTTCACCTCATGGGATGAAACCACAGAGCTCTTGAACTGGTTGCTGTTAGACAAACTCTGTGCTTTTTTTTTTTTATGTGTCTTCTTTGATGTCAGTGAGTTTAAACCAGGATGAGGTTCACTAGTCTCCAGCCAATCATCACTGTCATCAGTATCAGTTCCAGAACAGTCTGAACTGAAGAGAGGAGCTGGCCATCTGTAGTTGGTTCTAAATCACCAGCTGGATCTAAGGTCGCTTTCACACTAGAGCTGTTTGGTCCGGACTATCGGACCAGAAGTCGATAGTCCGCTTTTTCGGGTTTGTGTGAATGCGCAGTCGAACTCGGTCCGCGGACCAAACACGCGAACTCGGTCCGCCAAAAAACATAGGTCTCGGTTGGCTTCATCTGACCAAACGCGGACCAAACGTAGGAAGTCACCTGATAAACTGTGCATCTTGGGCAGAAGGAACACCGCAGCTTATTATTATTATTATTATTACCGCGGCGCGCGGCACACTGCATCTATCTATCTATCTATCTAACTGTGCATCTTGGGTAGAAGGAAGAAAAAAACACGGCTTATTATTATTATTATTACCGCGGTGCGCGGCATTACAAGCACACTGTGTAAACATGTCTCGTGGACAGACTTGGGTGAAGTGAAAGCCCTGATCGACATATGGGCAGAAGACCAAATAAAACAGCTGCTTGTGGGCACTCACAATAACAACGAGGTGTACAAGAGGATGGTGGTAATGGGCTTCAATAGAACAATGGATCAATGCCACGTCAAAATAAAAAACTCTGCCTCCGCCAGGCCACGTGAGCAGATCGGCGCGGCCGAGAAATCCGCTCTTCGCTCTTTAAAGCTTGGTCCGCTCCGCTAATCGCTCATGTTGACCCCGCCCCCAAGTCGCTCTCCGCTCGCTCCCCGCTCACCTTGAATCGAGCGTTTTTTTTTTTTTTTTTGGAGCATGGTGTAAATTAGCTCAAACTACAACAGTCTACACCCCCTGGGCCCCTTAACAATTGTTTGTATTGAGCCGCATTGTAATTGTACCCATTCTGCAATGTTAAATAACGTTGTTTATCCATTCACTAGCTCTACTAAGCGATGATAGGCTAGCCGAGCCACAATGCTATGGTCGCTGCCATTAACGTTAGCATGTAAGCTAACGTCAACAACAATGGCGTCGATACTTTTTCTAGGAGTGAGTGAAGGAGGAGGAGTGAAGCCTGAACATGATATCACAGGTTCACCCTTCTCATTGGTTGAAAATGGCCTTCATGTTTGTACATCGCCATCTGTTGCTTTGGCATTGTACTGCATGTATATTATTACATCAGTGTTAAACCACTGTGAGCGGCCTGGAGTGGATTGGAGCGGAGGAGAACTCTCGCTCCGGACGTCGCGCCGACTCATTTTAAAACCCACTCCTCGCTCACGTCAAAACCGGCCGCTCCGCGCCCCGCGCCGCTCACGCTCCGATCCGCTCACATGCACTGGCCTCCGCTGATCTGGAGTCAGACAGGGCTCGCAGTCCACACACACAGATACACGCGCGCGCGCACACACACGGGCTCGCAGCCACACACACACACATTTCCACTCTCTATCAATGCCACGCCTCTGCTACTATCACTGCTACTATCACGCTTCACGCAGTTTGTGTATTTCGCGCATTTCACTTCCTGAAGGGGAGGGATTTCCACTCTCCATTGTGTCCAATAGACGAGCGCCCTTTTCGACCGCGTGACATTGTTCATAAAGTTTGGTGCGCCTGACAAATTACTGTGTGAATGCAGACGAACCAAATGATGAATGCAACAATGTTGCAACTTCACCACCAGAACCGCACCGAGTCCACCAAAACTATATGTGAAAGCACCCTAAGTTACTCACTGGTTCTGATAATCCACAGTACTCTCCATCAGGTTCTGTTTTCATCTGTTCTGTTGAGGTGCTGGCTAGAGGCTCTGTCTCTCTGTTTTCCTGCGTCTGGGTTTGGTTAAACCATGAGGACTGAGGTTTCTCTTCATCATGTTCACTCTTCACAGGGACAGGGTTGAAAGTGAACTTGATATCAGCCTCCTCCAGACCTTGAAGCTGCTCTCCCTCCTGACTGGTCCAGAGTTCCTCCTGTTCCTCTTTAATCTGTAGGAGCTCTGTCTGCTCCTGACCCAGACTGGGGCTCCTCTCCTGCTGTTCAGGGGGAACCTCCTCTTCACAGACAGAGAGCTGTGGGGGGTCTGGAGGGAGGCAGAATAATAACATGAATAGTTGTAATTGCTGTCACCATCGGAAAGCCACCCATTTTAAGAATTCACACATGTTCTTCCTGTGCCCCAGGACAGTTCAGTCAGTATGTTCTTCCTGTGCCCTAGGACAGTTCAGTCAGTATGTTCTTCCTGTGCTCCAGGCAGGCCTGTACACTGCGATGATATGATCGCAAATTGCCCCCTAATTTGGTCCGTGCGAGTTTAAAATAATATCTGGGGGCAAGCTTGCGAGTGGTAATTTCAACCCTTCATTCGCATTTCACTCCTAAATTAATCCATACAAATTGTAGTAAAACATTAGCCTACAACCAGGGCTGTACAGTGCAATATAATGTTGCGGTTGTAATTTAATTAGACAGACCAGCGCGGACCTTTAATAACATGCAATTTAATTGACACGAGCAATGAGCTAACGGTAGCTTCTAACCAAGGTTACCATTAGGATTATGCTAAGCTAACTAGCGATCTCTGCTAACCCTGGAAAACGGTCAAAGCGGACTCCACAAGACTAGTTCCATTCGTGAGGAAAGGGGTGGGTTATATTGACAACGCTTGACAACAGAAGTTTAAACATAACTTCATATTTATTGGTTATTCATTTCTGTATATCATTGAATTTCCATCTCCGTGTGTCTCCATCTCTTCCTGTTTACATTCGAGTGTGACGTCATCACCTACGGCAGCTTAGACTATCAAAACGCGAAGGGGGGGGGCTGGCTCTCTTGTTCGCCCTCTCTCTCTCTCTCTCTCTCGCTCTCGCTCTCTCTCTACATTCAATAATTTAAAGTAGCCAAATGTTACACACAGTATAAATACTAACTGGATAGTTGATGATATAAACATTTAATTTCATTATCTGAAATATTCTAAAATCATTAAGTCTGTGTGATTATTATTTTCTCACAGTAGTGTGTGTATATATATATATATATATATATATATATATATATATATATATATATATATATGTGTGTGTGTGTGTTTGGCTAAAGTGGATAGAAAACACAGTACTGTGTAAAAGGCACCCAAGAGTTTTTATATAAATTGTCTTAGATGTAAATAATTTTTTTTATTAGTGTGTCAGTAGACTACTCTTAGTACATTTTCATTAAATTATTTTTTAAAGCATCTTCATGGTTTAATAATGCAAACATATGTTGCAGGGACTTATTATAATCATCATATTGGCGTGACTGTATGCATCAAAGGGTTAAATCAAGCATTTTTAAGTGCTTTAGAGGAAATGTCAAAATATTGCGATATCATTTAGAGGCCATATCGCCCAGCCCTACTATAATGGTAAAATAGTTATTTAAAAATTTGCCCCTAAAAAATATTGTTTGCCCCTAAATTTCTCATTTAGGGGCAAGTGTGCCCCTAGTGAAAAAGCTTAGCGTACAGCCCTGGCTCCAGGACAGTTCAGTCAGTATTTTCTTCCTGTGCCCCAGGACAGTTCAGTCAGTATGTTCTGACTGGTTCTGATTCAAACCCATTAAATATATAATTTTTTTATCCACTTTTTCTCCTTATTTAATTTTTTTTTATCCGATCCCAATTTCGTATTATCCAATTCTTCCCTCCCCTGTCTTGAACGTTGCTAGACTATGCCTCCCACTGGTCGGCTGTAGTGAGGACAGAAGCCTTGCATCACGTGTCCCCTCCGGTACACAAGGAGGCAGCCTGTCGCATCTTTTCACCGCAGCAGCTCCAACTCTCAGTGGCGAGGAGTAACGCATGGGAGGCTCACGCTGCCCCCGCTACTTCCTGTTTCCGCCGCACCGGCGTCACCCAACCGACCTGTAGGAGTCGCTGTCCACAACGTCCAATCCCCACCCACCAGTTTTCCCACCCTCTAACACTGCCAATTGTGTTAGTATGACGACCGGCCAAGTCGGTAGCAACGCCGAGAGCTGGGCTCGATACCAGCGTCTCCTGCGTTAGTGGCGAGCGCCTTGCCCACTGGGCCACTCAGCCGCCTCAAACCCATTAATTAAGATTAAAATGCCAACCTAACAAACGAAGGTCCGAACGTTCGGGCTCAGCCCTACCTCTATGTAAAGTCATCTAGTTCTACTAGTAAACTAGCAGTCTTACCTCTATGTAAAGTCATCTACTAGTAAACTAGCAGTCTTACCTCTATGTAAAGTCATCTACTAGTAAACGAGCAGTCTTACCTCTATGTAAAGTCATCTACTAGTAAACTAGCAATCTTACCTCTATGTAAAGTCATCTACTAGTAAACTAGCAGTCTTACCTCTATGTAAAGTCATCTACTAGTAAACTAGCAGTCTTACCTCTATGTAAAGTCATCTACTAGTAAACTAGCAGTCTTACCTCTATGTAAAGTCATCTACTAGTAAACTAGCAGTCTTACCTCTATGTAAAGTCATCTACTAGTAAACTAGCAGTCTTACCTCTATGTAAAGTCATCTACTAGTAAACTAGCAGTTTTACCTCTATGTAAAGTCATCTAGTTCTACTAGTAAACTAGCAGTCTTACCTCTATATAGTCATCTACTAGTAAACTAGCAGTCTTACCTCTATGTAAAGTCATCTACTAGTAAACTAGCAGTCTTACCTCTATGTAAAGTCATCTACTAGTAAACTAGCAGTCTTACCTCTATGTAAAGTCATCTACTAGTAAACTAGCAGTCTTACCTCTATGTAAAGTCATCTACTAGTAAACTAGCAGTCTTACCTCTATGTAAAGTCATCTACTAGTAAACTAGCAGTCTTACCTTGATGACTTTACATAGAGGTAAGACTGCTAGATTAGTAGATGACTTTATGTAACGGTTCTCATTCAGTCAGAGACAGAAGAGTGACTCTGAACTGCTTTTTGACATGTACAGTATTGTCCCTCAGCTGCAGAAGACACATAAAACAACATATTTGTAGTCTTCTGGTCACTGCACATCTTGCATACCCTCAGCAGAGAGATACAGAACTGCTCTGTTCTTTTGTAATGCCTCAATAACATTTACTTTATAAAAAAAATAGGAAAAAGAAGAGTATGTTTTATCAAAATAGGATAAATTAAATTAAACATGATGGAAAGAAACTGTGGAAAACATTAAATGAGCTAATGGGCAGATCAGGGGACAACACACCCTCCTTTATAGAGTCAGGCAGTGCCTTCATTACTAAACCTCTAGATATTGCAAACTACTTTAATGATTTTTTTTGTTGGGAAGATAGAGAAACTAAAAAGTGAGATAACAATCTTTCAAAACAATTGATTAATGACCAACTAATGACCTCCAGACCTTGAAGCCGCTCTCCCTCCTGACTGGTCCAGAGTTCCTCCTGTTCCTCTTTAATCTGTAGGAGCTCTGTCTGCTCCTGACCCAGACTGGGGCTCCTCTCCTGCTGTTCAGGGGGAACCTCCTCTTCACAGACAGAGAGCTGTGGGGGGTCTGGGGGGAGGCAGAATAATAACATGAATAGTTGTAATTGCTGTCACCATCGGAAAACCACCCATTTTAAGAATTCACACATGTTCTTCCTGTGCCCCAGGACAGTTCAGTCAGTATGTTCTTCCTGTGCCCCAGGACAGTTCAGTCAGTATGTTCTTCCTGTGCTCCAGGACAGTTCAGTCAGTATGTTCTTCCTGTGCCCCAGGACAGTTCAGTCAGTATGTTCTGACTGGTTCCGATTCAAACCCATTAAATATATAATTTTTTTTATCCACTTTTTCTCCTTATTTTAAATTTTTTTATCCCATCCCAATTTCGTATTATACAATTCTTCCCTCCCCTGTCTTGAACGTTGCTAGACTATGCCTCCCACTGGTCAGCTGTAGTGAGGACAGAAGCCTTGCATCACGTGTCCCCTCCGGTACACGAGGAGGCAGCCTGTCGCATCTTTTCACCGCAGCAGCTCGAACTCTCAGTGGCGAGGAGTAACGCATGGGAGGCTCACGCTGCCCCCACTACTTCCTGTTTCCGCCGCACCGGCGTTACCCAACCGACCTGTAGGAGTCGCTGTCCACAACGTCCAATCCCCACCCACCGGTTTTCCCACCCTCTAACACTGCCAATTGTGTTAGTATGACGACCGGCCAAGTCGGTAGCAACGCCGAGAGCTGGGCTCGATACCAGCGTCTCCTGCATTAGTGGCGAGCGCCTTGCCCACTGCGCCACTCAGCCGCCTCAAACCCATTAATTAAGATTAAAATGCCAACCTAACAAACGAAGGTCCAAACGTTCGGGCTCAGCCCTACCTCTATGTAAAGTCATCTAGTTCTACTAGTAAACTAGCAGTCTTACCTCTATATAAAGTCATCTACTAGTAAACTAGCAGTCTTACCTCTATGTAAAGTCATCTACTAGTAAACTAGCAGTCTTACCTCTATATAAAGTCATCTACTAGTAAACTAGCAGTCTTACCTCTATATAAAGTCATCTACTAGTAAACTAGCAGTCTTACCTCTATGTAAAGTCATCTACTAGTAAACTAGCAGTCTTACCTCTATGTAAAGTCATCTACTAGTAAACTAGCAGTCTTACCTCTATGTAAAGTCATCTACTAGTAAACTAGCAGTCTTACCTCTATGTAAAGTCATCTACTAGTAAACTAGCAGTCTTACCTCTATGTAAAGTCATCTACTAGTAAACTAGCAGTCTTACCTTGATGACTTTACATAGAGGTAAGACTGCTAGATTAGTAGATGACTTTATGTAACGGTTCTCATTCAGTCAGAGACAGAAGAGTGACTCTGAACTGCTTTTTGACATGTACAGTATTGTCCCTCAGCTGCAGAAGACACATAAAACAACATATTTGTAGTCTTCTGGTCACTGCACATCTTGCATACCCTCAGCAGAGAGATACAGAACTGCTCTGTTCTTTTGTAATGCCTCAATAACATTTACTTTATAAATAAATAGGAAAAAGAAGAGTATGTTTTATCAAAATAGGATAAATTAAATTAAACATGATGGAAAGAAACTGTGGAAAACATTAAATGAGCTAATGGGCAGATCAGGGGACAACACACCCTCCTTTATAGAGTCAGGCAGTGCCTTCATTACTAAACCTCTAGATATTGCAAACTACTTCAATGATTTTTTTTGTTGGGAAGATAGAGAAACTAAAAAGTGAGATAACAATCTTTCAAAACAATTGATTAATGACCAACTAATGAGAAATAAAGATTGTGAGTTTGACTTTCAAACTGTGCAGGTGAATAAAGTAGAAGCATTTCTTAGTAGTGTAAATGTTGAAAAACCATCAGGATTAGGATCAGCGAATTCGGGTCATTGAGAAGCGCTATATAAATAAAAATGAATTATTATTATTATTAGATGGGAAACTCTTGGGTATGGTTTCTGGCTCTATTGCACTACCCAGTACCCATATGCCATATTCTTTTTTATCTAAGCTTACTGGAAGGTGTATGTCCATTGGCATGGAAAGCTGCAAAAGTTATTCCACTACCCAAAAACAAGAAGGACATGTTTTCAGGTGCTAATAGCCGTCCTATCAGCATTCTTCCAGTGCTTAGCAAACTCATGGAAAGAATTGTGTTTGACCAGGTTTCAACACACTAACAAACTCAACTCTGAATTTCAGCATGCGTACAAAAAAGATCACTCCACACCTAACTCCTAACCCATAAGCTACAGTCTAGACGTGTATGGCTGGGAGCTTTATACAATTCAACTCTTACACTAAACCAAAATAAAATCAAAACATTACTTAAAACAGAAATGGTAAACTAGCGCAACCTGCTGAACATAGCAGGAAATGCCACAGTGCATAGATTATCTGATAGACTATCAAAACCACTCTCAAAGAGCACCTACCAGAGACTGCAATTCGAAAACTGGCCCCTGTAAATGTCCTAACGCAACCCCCTCCAATGTACAATAAATGTCCTATTAAACCCAATAATACACGAGACCCTCTTCTTGGGACCAAGTAAGGTTTAGTTGATAATCCAATGTACAGTAACCCCCCCCAGTACCCCCCCCCCCCTTCACCCCTCCTACGAACCTCCCACCTACCAACCTCCTCCAATGTACAGTTTCTTCGTCAAATGTATATACTCTTTTTTTAGACTCTTCTTGTATCAAAAACAGTACTGTATTTGTAAATATGGTATGTCATAAATGTATAGATGTAGCAGTACTGTCTATCTGTATGTCATATATGTCATGATGAATTGAAAATGGGGGACCCTGATGTAAACAAGACGAAAGTATTTCTCTGGTCTGCATCCCCTTAACAATTGTGTGTATTGAGCTGTACTGTATTGTACCCATTCTGCAATCTGTTAATACAATTTTCAATCAGTTAGCAGGTAAATTCATTTACATTGATAAACATACAATATGCATGGAGCGACATACCTGCAGAAGACACATAAAACAACACCGCTGGAGTCTTCTGGTCACTGCACATCTTGCATACCTACATGTACAAAATTAAACTATTCATTAGTTTGTTTGACCATAATAACTCATACTACAGTAGAACTACATGTGCTAAATTAAACTATTAATTCGTTTGTTCACCATAATAACTCATACCTACATGTACAAAATTAAACAATTCATTCGTTTGTTCACCATAATAACTCATACCTACATGTACAATATTAAACAATGCAGTTTTTTCACCAGAATAAGTCATAATAACTCCGAGAACAGAGAGAATGGAATCGGCATGGAATGGCCGTAGCAATCATTGCGACATTTAACGTAAAACTACTGTAGCCTACTAGTGGTCAAATTAGCACAAATGTCATAAAACCATGTAATAAAATAAACGTTAAGCATTATGTATTACAAGTTAAAACTTAAATGAGTTACATTTAGCAGAAACTAGTGAAATAAGGAGCTATATTTCAAACTGAACCACCTCCCCTCAGCAGCGAGAGTGGGTACGGCAACTCAACAGAGCGCGATATACAATGACCCAACACTTCACAGGTGGTGTGACAGGATCTCACTGCCACCTAGTGGTAGCCTATGTTACTGTATGTACTGTGTTGATTGATTGAACATGTTATTAACAGATTGCAGAATGGGTACAATACAGTACAGCTCAATACACACAATTATTATAATTAAGGGGATGCAGACCAGAGAAAGGCTTTCATCTGGTTTGTCATTGGTTTACGGGGGCCAGTTTCGAATTGCAGTCTCCCGTAGGTGCTCTTTGACAGTGGTTTTGAAAGTGGGTAGTGATTGACATTGATCTACACAGGTAAACAGCTACAAGTGTAAACAGTCATATGTACAGTTAATGGAAACAGTCAAATACAGTTAGACAGTTACTTGCAATCCTACATAGAACCTCTAACTTTAACAATTGTCTTTATTAGACAGTAATCAAACAGTTATATTCTAATTAGACACCATACATCTAAATTATGCTGTAATTAGAAACCGCATTTAATGCTGTATTAGACCCATTTTGGTACACTAATAAGATATAATAAGTCCTAGGCTACAAAAACTAGAACTAATATGACTTACTTTGTATCAAATTAGACAAACACTAGAACTAATATTTTCTTTAATAGTATTAGTACTATTACCTGTAATTAGAAACTGCATATAATGCTGTATTAGACCCATATGTTTCTCATTAGAAGAGAACTGTATAGACTACTGTAAACTAAAACCACATCGAGTCACATTAAGGTCTCTACTTCACACACGGCCCTCATAGCGTGGATGTTCTCTGGAGTTCTGTGAGTTTGTAGCTAGAAGGTCTAATACATACATTTCTCACTGTTAGATCCTCATTAAACCTTCTTAGAGTGCAACTAGAGACACATTACAAAAGAACTGCACCATAAACTGAAGTGAAATCACATATCTGCTACTTAATTATTGACTGTATATATACATTAATATTAATCAAGAAGTTTCATGACAGGCTAAATCTCAGGTTAAAGCATACTGATAATAATGGAAGGCCTTATTGATTAACTTGCATATAACATCCACACACAAAACCAATGACAATGGTCTAAGGCTAGCTATAACCATATATATATATATATGGCAAATATATGGTATATATATATATACACACACACACACGCACACACACACACACACACACGCACGCACGCACGCACGCACGCACGCACGCACGCACGCACGCACGCACGCACACACTCACACACACACAAGTTGTTATAGCTATCATATTTGAATAGAAATCCATGGCAACAACACAGGGCTTAATGTTATACTATTATCTTTCGTCCTGTTAGCTAGCTAACTTAGTTAGCAGCTAACGGTGCATTGTCTGGTTAGTTCAATATATATAAAACGTGGGCTCAGTGATTAACTAGTTCCTACAACTCTGCCAATCCACAATACTCACTTAGCCTTGGTCTTCTGTCTTTCTGTCCTCAGCAGTCCAGACCACCATTAGCAGTGTGGCTATTGCTAAAACAAATATATGTGTTCCTCTGGCAACAATACTTCTGGTACGGAAAAAAAAACAAGTTTAGTTTTAATCTGCATCACATTTCCCATATCTTCCTTCCTTTCGGGTCATTTGGATAACGGTAAATACTCAATTAATGCATAATGCAGGCGAGGTATCAAATCAAATCAAATCTATTTGTATAGCCCGGTACCAGAACGAATTGTCCCCATGGGCTTCATAGATCAAGAAGAAACATCACAATTAGGGATGCTCGATATTGGCTTTTTTACCGATAATACCGATATACCGATATTGTCCAACTCTTAATTTCCGATACCGATATCAACCAATGACGATATATGCAGGGTCCCCCCCCCCCCCCCCCCCCCCCCAAAAATGGAATAATTTCAGGTAATTAACATTACATGAATGAATGAATGAATGAATGAATGAATGACCTTTATTTATATAGCACCATTCACAGCACGAATGCACAGGGTGCTTTACACTACAGCTTAACACTTTGACTGCCATGAAACGTGTTTTGACGTCATTGCTGGCCATGCTCAAGTTGCCGGAGGTTGTGCTACGTCCGTAGTATTTCCGGGTGCTCGCTATAGGTCCCGCGACTCTGGCTCGTCACGCTACACAGTGATCGATTGCCAATAACTCGATAAACAACATGATTTGGACGTATATACCATTATACAAGCTGGAGATGGACCGGGTAAATTTACATCCCATAATGATAAGATTTCAACTCTACGATGATCGCCCAACGGCGCGCGAAGACTGGGGTGAGTTTCAGCGTGTAACGTTACCGTCTTCGATACTAACTGCTATTATCAACATTTGACCCACATTAGATGATTGGTATAACGCTGCCCACGGAATTATAAACGGCCCCTAGCCCATCCGGTCAACATCAGATGACGTGTTGTAACTTCTAGAAGTACGTCTAGTTGTAATTTTTTATATCGCGCTGATTGCCATAAAACTGTATTGCATCATCAATATAATGTATTTGGGGCTATAGATCACGTTCTGGAGAAAGCTGCAGAAAGAGATGAAAACATACTTATACATTAGACCATACTTTACTATGAATATGTGAATGAAAAAGTTTAACGTTGCTACACAATGAACAATACATATAGGACTTTGAATGGGCCCTAATAATGGCAATGTAGCAATAGAATTTAAAAAGTTATAGCCCTGCAAAGAAGGGGACTTTCTCCATAGACAAATAGCGCTGGCAATCTATGGTATATCATGAATTTAACCTTAGGCAACCAAAGTGTTAATATAAAAACACAATAAAACAAAATCAGAAATAAATGACAACAACAACAAACAGCAGTTAAAAACAGTGAAACCAGATAGAAAAAGTAGAATAAAAGAATTTGGATAAAATCATGAGTCACTAATTAAAACAAAACTATAGAACAGTGAGGACAAGAAAAAGTGCCTATGTATGACCAAAGGCCTGTCTGAACAAATGTGTTTTTAGTTGTTTTTTAAAAGAGTTTTCAGAGGGGGCAGTTCGCAGGTCCAGGGGGAGAGCGTTCCAGAGCCTTGGTGCTGTCACCTTGAAGGCTCGATCACCCCTTGTTTTCAGCCTGGACCTGGGGACCACCAGGAGGTGCTGATCGGCAGATCTGAGTGAGCGGGTGTTGGTGTAGGGATGGATGAGTTCAGTGATGTAGATAGCGGCCTGACCGTGAAGTGCTCTGAAAGTGAAAGTGAGGACTTTGAAGTGAATTCTATAGTGTACCGGGAGCCAGTGCAGGGATACCAGAATGGGAGTGATGTGACATGATTTTTTTGACCTTGTGAGTAGCCTGGCTGCAGCATTTTGGACCATTTGTAGTTTGTCTGTGGATGATTTGGTGAGACAGGTGAAAAGTGAGTTGCAGTAGTCAAGCCTAGAGGAAATAAAAGCATGCACGGACAGTTCTAGTTCAGAGTGAGATATGATGGTGCGTAGTTTTGCAATGTTTCTGAGGTGAAAGAAGCAGGTGCGTGTGAGTGTTTTGACATGTTTGTCTAGGTTCATGGCCTGGTCAAAGACAACACCCAGGTTTCTCAGGTGGGGACGTATGTTGTCTTTAAGGGACCCCAATTGAGTGGCCACTCTAGCTGCAGTCTTTTCAGCTGCTACGATCAGCACCTCCGTTTTTTTGCATTTAACTGGAGGAAGTTACTCCCCATCCAGCTCTCAATGCCGAGCAGGCACTCCTGGAGAAGGCTGAGTTTCTCCAAGTTGTCGGGTTTAAAAGAGCAGAGTAGTTGTATGTCGTCTGCGTAGCAGTGGTATTTAATGCTGGTGAATTTATTGATGAGGAGGCCTAGGGGAAGCATGTAAATGGCAAAAAGGAGTGGTCCTAGCACCGATCCCTGTGGTACCCCACATGAGAGGGGGGTGGGGTCAGATTTAAAAGGACCCACAGCCACGAGAACGTTCTCTCCCTTACAGGCACGTGCACACATAGAGGCCAAGGGGTGCTTGAGCGCCTGCCTTTTTGAGCCTCATCAAAAAAGTGCCCCTTTTGAAAAAAGAAATAATTTTTTTTTTTTTTTTTTTTTTTTTTTTTTTACCGTTACACATATAGACTGCCCTTCCAACTGAAAAATGTCAGGATAGAATCAAAATATTAGGTAAAGAGAGAGATGCCCCATATTCCATTGCAGTTTGCACGGCCTCCTCAGCGTGCCTCTCCACGGACCTATATATTTTATGCATAGCGTGGGTGGTGATGATGATGATGATAGAAACCGCTGTGGCGCATACAGTTGAATGCTGGTATTACACTCATTGAGGGACACGAAGAAGTCAAATCCGATGGGATTTGGGAATCTCAAATACAAATCGGGATTGGAATAAAAAATGCATTTATATTAAACAATACAGAATATACAGCACTTCTTGGGGTCTGTAGGGTAAGCACTTATTCCCTCCCCCCTGAATATTTATAGAGATGTATGGGCCTTTTAAGTCAGTGATAAAAGTGTCTTTCAAGGATAAGTGAGCTCCTGCACTGATTATTATAGTTCAATGTACAATATTTGATCACCAAAACCCCCCAAAAAGCATAAAAAGGGGGCCCCCCGGCCGAAAAGGGCCCTTAAAAATCGCACTCGCTTAATATATACACGCAAGTGTAGTGCCCTTTTCAGCCTTTGAGCACCTGCCCCTCTAAAGTCCTGTGCACATCCCTGCTCCCTTAGATAAGAGGCAAACCAGTTTAGAGCGCTCCCAGAGATGCCCACCCACATATCTCTTGTTGTGGAATTAACACAACATTATGCATACTTTTGACAATAAATAAAATCAGAATTTGTTCTTACTTGCTTGCCTGGGTAAATAAAGGTTATAGAAATGTAAAAAAAAAAAAAAATTAAAACCGATACCGATATTTTCCGATATCACATTTTAATGCCGATATCGGCCGATAATATCGGTAGGCCGATAATATCGGACATCCCTAATCACAATAGATTCTCAACAAAAACCACCATAAAATCCACAGTTTTGCAACACCATCAGACTTTCCCCAATGAAGACAAGGAACAACCACCTAAAACCTAGCAATAGGAAAGAAAAACTTGGGGAGAAACTTCAGATGGGCTGTTCAAAGGGGATCCCCATCAGGGTGTTGCTAAGGATGATAGATGGAAGGGGAACAGAACAAGCGAATAATTGGTATGTATGATGAAGACTTTATTTCAGACTCAAGGTCCATATTACACATATACAAAACAACAACAAAAATACAATAACAAAAGAAACAAGGCCAACAACATAGATTAATATACATAAAGGCATCGATTCCAATGTTTCCACAAATCCGAGGAGTAAAATCAATCAAATCCTTTATTTGACCAGATAACCATCATTGAGATTAAAAATCTCTTTTTCAAGAGCGATCTGGCCAAGCAAGGCAGCAGAAAGTTTCAACATAAAAAAAGAACATCACAATAAAATACAGATAAAACATTCACAGCAAGCTCCAATTTCAGGCAAGTTATCAAACAGGCAAATGATCAAACACAGTGGCTACGAGGGAACTGAGTTCGTATAGGATTTTTTAAATGGCTTTGAATTCTCCGAGGGAGACCAGACCTGGTAATTTTAGGTCCTCCTGTATCTTGTTCCAGGATGAAGGGGCAGCATATTTAAAAGCCCCTTTTTTCCCAATTCAGTTCTCATGTGGGGAACTTCCAGTGTTAGAACAGCTTGAGAATGAACGGCATACTTATATTGCTTTGTGCACAGGAGCACACTTACCTGTAGGTACGAGGGAACCAGTTTAAGCAGAGTACCTTGTATCACTTTGTTTGACATCACTAATGGCACCTATTATCTTGTTTTTTTACTCTAATAGTAGACACATACATTTAAACATCAAGTTCCTCAGCAGAGCATGGAAGGTGGGGACATTTGTATAGTCACAAACAAACGGCTTGCACTAGTCCGTCTTGGGAGCTTAAGGAGGATCCTAAATGCATCATTATATTATGCTACCTGCAGTTACATTTGTTTTGCTGTGCTATAATTACACCATAGGTGTGCAGTATAAAATGGAGTACAATAGGCTCTGAACAGGCTTATTTTCACATTGTCTGTACACATGTAAAATGTCCGTGCCAGCATATTGGCCTGTGCATACAGTTTGCAGCAATGGCGCTGCACATCAACATACATCACACAAGTCATCAGTGATATTGTGACCCAAATATCGCACACTCTTCACCACATCTAGAGTGCAGTCAGACAGCGAGAAGGAGGGACACTTTTGCTTCTGGTCCTCCTTAGTTTTCACTATCATAACAACACTCTTGTTAGGGTTGAATTTGATACCATGTTGTATACCATACTCAGAGCAGACTTTAAAGGGGAACTATTTTACTATTTCTTTCACTATTTGGGCACTTTTACACAATTCCTGTGAGTCTATGGAACACCTCTGTAATATATATATTTTTTTTATTCATTGTTTTGTATTTCTAATCAAGTCCTCAAAAACAGCATTTTTCTACCTCAAGATCTCGAGCTGTTTTGAGCCTGGGCTCCTAAACCACTGCGCGTTCTGGTTCTACCTGAACATTAACATGCAGCGGTGTCTTTCTGACATCACATATAGGGCACATTTTCAAATGACTCAGTTCAGTGAGGGTGAATATTGTGAGAGGAGAATTGGAAGAATGCGCCAATATGAGAATTTTGAGACATAGATCATATTAATATAAGTTCACATAGCTAGGAAACAATGCTAAACACTCAAAAAGGCCATTTATAAGATAGTTCCCCTTTAAGCAATTGCTGTAAACCAGCACTATAGGACACTAGGACAGTATGACTAAATCATCAGCATAGATCAGATGGTTGATAAGGCTCTCCCCCACCATGCATCCAGTCTTACATTCCTTTAGTTTGTGGAGAGATCTATACATTGAACAGGAAGGGAGACAAAATCCTGCCCTGTCTTACTCCGTTACCCACATTAAAATGAGCTGACATAGAGTTACCCCATTTAACTTGTATAAGCTGATGGGCATACCAGAATGCTAAAATCCTAACTATAACCATAGGAACCCCTCTTTGGGACAGTTTATGGAACAGTATGTTATGATTTATTCTATCATAACATACTAGACATATATACTGTACATGTAATGTAAACACATATACATACATAGTAGCAATAGTATCTAAACTCTAAAGTATATAAGAACCTTTTTTTTTTTATCCACTTTTTCTCATTTTTTTTTTCTATTTTTCTCCCATCCCAATTTCGTATCATCCAATTCAACCCTCCCCTGTCTCGAACACTGTTTCTTGCCTCCCACAAGCCGGCTGCAATGTGGACTATGTCATACTGTACATAGCACGAGTCCCCTCCGATACTCGAGGTTACAGCAGTCGCATCTTTTCACCTGTGCGGCGCGATCTTTCAGCGTCAGGGGTCTGTGCTTTGGAGGGGCGCTGCCCCCATCACTTCCTGATTCTACTGCGCAGGCGCACCAACCGACCTGTAGGAGTCGCTGTCCACAACGCCCGATCCCCACCCATCAGTTTCCCACCCCCTAATACTGCCAATGTGTATTAGTACGGACGACCAGCTAAACTGAAAGCAATGTGGAGCGCTGGGCTCGAACAGGCGAACCCAGCGTCTCCAGTATTGGTGGTGAGCGCCTTGCCCACTGCACCACGTAGAGCATTTTTTAAATTATGATTTAAATTTTGATTGATTGAATGATTTTAATTTTTAAAATTAAAATAATAATAGAACTAAGAACAAAAGGCGCTTAGGTGGCCGAGCGGAGATTGCGTTCGTCACCAACTCCGGAGCTGTGAGCTGGATTCGAACAGGCGCCTTTTGTTCTTAGTTCTATTATTATTTTAATTTTAAAAATTAAAATCATTCAATCAATCAAAATTAAAATCATAATTTTAAAAACTCCTACAGGTCGGTTGGTGCGCCTGCGCAGTAGAATCAGGAAGCGATGGGGGCAGCGCCCCTCCAAAGCACAGACCCCTGACGCTGAAAGATCGCGCCGCACAGGTGAAAAGATGCGACTGCTGTAACCTCGAGTATCGGAGGGGACTCGTGCTATGTACAGTATGACATAGTCCACATTGCAGCCGGCTTGTGGGAGGCAAGAAACAGTGTTCGAGACAGGGGAGGGTTGAATTGGATGATACGAAATTGGGATGGGAGAAAAATAGAAAAAGAAATTGAGAAAAAGTGGATACAAAAAAAAGGTTCTTATATACTTTAGAGTTTAGATACTATTGCTACTATGTATGTATATGTGTTTACATTACATGTACAGTATATATGTCTAGTATGTTATGATAGAATAAATCATAACATACTGTTCCATAAACTGTCCCAAAGAGGGGTTCCTATGGTTATAGTTAGGATTTTAGCATTCTGGTATGCCCATCAGCTTATACAAGTTAAATGGGGTAACTCTATGTCAGCTCATTTTAATGTGGGTAACGGAGTAAGACAGGGCAGGATTTTGTCTCCCTTCCTGTTCAATGTATAGATCTCTCCACAAACTAAAGGAATGTAAGACTGGATGCATGGTGGGGGAGAGCCTTATCAACCATCTGATCTATGCTGATGATTTAGTCATACTGTCCTAGTGTCCTATAGTGCTGGTTTACAGCAATTGCTTAAAGGGGAACTATCTTATAAATGGCCTTTTTGAGTGTTTAGCATTGTTTCCTAGCTATGTGAACTTATATTAATATGATCTATGTCTCAAAATGTTCGAATCCAGCTCACAGCTCCGGGGTTGTCACCAGCTTGGCTGGCCGTTCACACTAATATAATTGGCTGTATTAGAGGGTGGGAGAAGCTGGCGGGGTGGGTCCGGGTCGTTGTAAACAGCGACTCCTACAGTTCGGTCGGGGCGCCTGCTAAGCGCGGATAGGACCTGAGGGGGATAGTGTGATCCTCCCACACGCTACGCCCTCTCAATGAGAATCCACGCTGCCAGGTGAAAAGAAGCGGTGATTGGCTGGACGTGTGTCGGAGGAAGCACGTGGTAGCCTCCACTCTCCCAGATGATCTGACTGTGGGGGGTAAGTGCGCAGCGACCAGGAAGGGATTGGGAATTGGCATACGACTAACATTGGGATGGGAGAAAATCGGAGGAAAATGGAGGGGGAAAAAGATAAAAAAAAAAAAAAAAAAACTAAGAACCAAAAAGCATAGGAATACAATGAGAATATGGAAGGAGAATAACTAGTAGAGTCCGCCCCCATAATGCTGCATGAATGGCATTGTTGTGCATTTCACCTCCTTGTTAATGTCAACCGTGAAAGGTACACAATCTGAACACTGCACTTACTCTCCTCTGTGCAATATCCCACTCTCTAACTCATTACTGTATTACTTACTATTATTACTCAGTATAAGTATGTGCACATGTCAAATCAATAATTGGGAATCTGTGAACCAATGCTGTGAATCTGTGTGGAAGGTGTGTTTGAATTTTTTTTTTTTTTTTTTTTTTTTTTTTTGTCTTACTTTTATTGCTATTTTGCTATTTGTTATTTGCTCTTTGTTCTTGTATATATTTTGCTATACTGTCCAAGTATATTTGTATTTTTGAAATCTCAGCTCAGTCAGGACGTCTAAAATTCAGTTGTATGTAATAATAACACATACTTTTACTATCATGCACTCTGCTACTAAAGAATGTACCTTATATATTACTACCTACTATACTAATATGTCTATACTACTACCTACTAAGATGTCTATACCTAGTACTATGCTAATATGTCTATACTAGTACCTACTATGCTAGTATGTCTTTACTACTATGCACTCAAGACTGTAGCACTCAAGTTCTACACAGTTTGACGAACAATCTTACTGACCCTTAGCTGCCAGAGTTGTGCCCTTCCTTCCTGCTGACTTCTTGTACAGAACTCGTAAGTCGCCTTGGATAAAAGCGTTCAGCTAAATGACTAAATGTAAATGTGAATGTAAATTAATCGTAATTCTAATCTGCACCATCAGGGTTACATTCACAGGCTGGACGCTGGAGCACAGGGGTTGTGAGTCCATTTTGCAAGCATTTTTCGTTTGATCAAATGTTGTCAAACGAATGGTAAAAAAAATTAGAACCCAGCTGTTCCAATAGAAAGCACATGAAAGGACCCTCTAGTCTAATGGATCACGGTATAGATCAGAAGAGAAAGAAAGACTTTCATGAGTTTCTGTGCCTTTGGAGAGAGATTTAGTCATCCTGGGTTTTAATGAGCAGTGATTAGGGACATTCAGTGACTTAATATTTCTTAAACAATGACTCACAACTACTGTGCGCTGCAACCATGTGTGTACAGTCATTGTTTAACTTTAAGCAATCCTGAATCACTGACTGTCCCTAATCAATGGTCCTTTTGCTGTTGAGAAAGACCCTTTCACTACCACCCTACAAAGGGTTAACGCTTTCACTACCACACTACAGAAGGTTAACCTTTCACTACCACACTACAGACGGTTAACCTTTTACTACCACACTACAGAAGGTTAACCATCTGTAGTGTGGTAGTAAAAGGTTAACCTTCTGTAGTGTGGTAGTGAAAGGGTTAAGATCTCAAATAAATCAGTTCAATTCAGTCACTATATTCTACCAGATGGGAAACTTGACTTGCAGTCAAGGCTACAGGTGCAAAAAAAAAAAAACGAGAACCCAGCTGTTCCAATAGAAAGCACATAAAAGGACCATCACGGTATAGATCAGAAGAGAAAGAAAGACTTTCATGAGTTTCTGTGCCTTTGGAGAGAGATTTAGTCATCCTGGGTTTTAATGAGCAGTGATTAGGGACATTCAGTGACTTAATATTTCTTAAACAATGACTCACAATTACCGTGCGCTGCAACCATGTGTGTACAGTCATTGTTTAACTTTAAGCAATCCTGAATCACTGACTGTCCCTAATCAATGGTCCTTTTGCTGTTGAGAAAGACCCTTTCACTACCACCCTACAAAGGGTTAACGCTTTCACTACCACACTACAGAAGGTTAACCTTTCACTACCACACTACAGACGGTTAACCTTTTACTACCACACTACAGAAGGTTAACCATCTGTAGTGTGGTAGTAAAAGGTTAACCTTCTGTAGTGTGGTAGTGAAAGGGTTAAGATCTCAAATAAATCAGTTCAATTCAGTCACTATATTCTACCAGATGGGAAACTTGACTTGCAGTCAAGGCTACAGGTGCAAAAAAAAAAAAACGAGAACCCAGCTGTTCCAATAGAAAGCACATAAAAGGACCATCACGGTATAGATCAGAAGAGAAAGAAAGACTTTCATGAGTTTCTGTGCCTTTGGAGAGAGATTTAGTCATCCTGGGTTTTAATGAGCAGTGATTAGGGACATTCAGTGACTTAATATTTCTTAAACAATGACTCACAATTACCGTGCGCTGCAACCATGTGTGTACAGTCATTGTTTAACTTTAAGCAATCCTGAATCACTGACTGTCCCTAATCAATGGTCCTTTTGCTGTTGAGAAAGACAAGGCATTTAACCCTTTCACTACCACCCTACAAAGGGTTAACGCTTTCACTACCACACTACAGACGGTTAACCTTTCACTACCACACTACAGAAGGTTAACCCTTCACTACCACACTACAGAAGGTTAACGCTTTCACTACCACACTACAGCAGGTTAACCCTTTCACTACCACACTACAGCAGGTTAACCCTTTCACTACCACACTACAGACGGTTACGCCTTTCACTACCACACTACAGAATGTTAACTTTTCACTACCACACTACAGAAGGTTAACGCTTTCACTACCACACTACAGAAGGTTAACGCTTTCACTACCACACTACAGAAGGTTAACGCTTTCTGTAAAGGCCAATGAGTGTTCTTGTTATAGATTATTATTATTAGTATTATTATTATCTATATATTATATATTAGATCAATGCACTGTTTTAAACTGTCTTATTTATGTTTGGACACTAGAGGGCTCACCACCCATTACAGCCCTATACATAGCCAAGGTGATCAATGGAATCGTGTGCACCTGTTTTAGGATACAATTTTCTACCTGTTTCACTGCTTCATCACTGCTGTTTCACTGTTTCATCTGAGCACTTGACAACTGTTCTGATTTAACCCTTCATTCACCATCATTCACCTTTGGACAACAATAAACCCTGTAAACCGAACCGGCGGCAACTTTGGACATTCAATTCATTCAACATCACAACTTTGGGACCGAGTAGGAGCCAGTAATAGCGGGTGCACCGTGGACGCTTGTCAATTCACTGGGGAGCGACAAGCGGCCACTACACTTTCACTACCACACTACAGCCAGTTAACCTTTTACTACCACACTACAGACGGTTAACCTTTCACTACCACACTACAGAAGGTTAACCTTTCACTACCACACTACAGAAGGTTAACCTTTCACTACCACACTACAGAAGGTTAACCTTTCACTACCACACTACAGAAGGTTAACCTTTCACTACCACACTACAGAAGGTTAACGCTTTCACTACCACACTACAGAAGGTTAACGCTTTCACTACCACACTACAGGCGGTTAACCTTTCACTACCACACTACAGAAGGTTAACCTTTCACTACCACACTACAAACGGTTAACCTTTTACTACCACACTACAGAAGGTTAACCATCTGTAGTGTGGTAGTGAAAGGTTAACCTTCTGTAGTGTGGTAGTGAAAGGGTTAAGATCTCAAATAAATCCAAAAAAAGTTATCACCAGTCTGCTCCATGAAGACGAAACCTGAGCCCACGAGCCAGCGGTAGACGGGTTTGTCAAATGGTGTGATGAGGCCTTCCTCCAGCTAAACATCACAAAGTCCAAGGATGTGCCCACTGACTTCAGAAGAAGATCTCCCCGCCTGCCATCTCAGAGCTTCATCAAAGGTTCTGGCATTGACTTTGTAGAACAAAGCCTACCCTCAGGTTGTAGAGTTAGAGTCCCCCGGTTTAAGTGCAAAAGGAGTAAAGTTTGTTCCCTGTGCCATAGCCCTGCTCAATTTGCACATGCAATCTAGCACTTTAAATATCTTTCCCCGTACAATAGCCCTGCTCAATTTCCACATGTAATCTAGCGCTTTAAATATCGTTCGCTGTACAATAACCCATGCAATAGCCCTGCTCAATCTGCACATGCAATCTAGCACTTTAAATATCTTTCCCTGTGCAATAACCCTGCTCAATTTGCACCTGTAGCCTTGACTGCAAGTCAAGTTTCCCATCTGGTATAATATAGTGACTGAATTAAATAATTTTTTTTTTAACTTTTATTTTTTATTTTTTTGGAGGCCCCTCGTCACTAGAGGCCCCACATTATTATTATTATTTTTTTTACTTTAATTTTTAAATTTTTTGGGGGCCCCTCGTCACTAGAGGCCCCAAATATTTGTTTATTTTTTTGTAACTTTTATTTAAAAATAATTTGGAGGCCCCTCGTCACTAGAGGCCCCAAATTTTTTTCTTATTTTGGAGATCGATGTCATACTGTGACACTGAAATGAAAACATATTTCATCAACTAAAATATTTAGTCAACAAAAATATTTCATCAACTAAAATATACAGTACGTCACACCCTGCCGTCTGCAAGTGGCTAATCTTGAGTATTTTTTCTCCTCTTCATAAGAGTTTGAGGTTTTCCATTTGAGGTAAAAACAGCAATAAAAAGTCAAAACTTGCATCTCCACATCCCAGCCCCGACGCCTGAATACTTTTACCAACGGATTTCCAGTTCCGCGGTCGCGTTCTGCGCTCTGATTGGCCACTGATGTTTCTGGTAGCGCCAATCGTGTGACGCCTCTTTCTGATTGGCCACTGACGTTTCTTAGGCGACTCTTTCGAAGTTGGTTAATGTTAGAGTTTGTCTTAGAGCAGGGCGTTAGAACACCAGCCCTGATTCCATACTCTAACCTTAACCAACTTCGTAAGAGTCGCCTAAGAAACGTCAATGGCCAATCAGATCGCAGAACGCGAACGCGGAACTGGAAATCCGTTGGTAAAAGAATAGACACAGCCCCGACACCAATAAGGCAGATTGGGATCATTATTCATGACAGACAGCAGAGACCCGCCAGTGCTAAATTTTTTGTATTGCAAATAAAAATATGATTGATTGTTTGATAATGAGGGGTGAGAGACGTTGAGTCTACGTGACACTGACGTCCAGGTCCAGGGGTCACTGTCAGGTCAGGTCAGGTGACCACTGATCGCGAGAATTGCACTTGCAAGTTGATCAAGTATGCTAAGACTCGAGTAGTACTGTATGATCATATGACACTCAAAAAACATGGATAAAAAAGTTAAACGGTGGGAAAGCGGAGCTGCTAAGTTAAAATCTAAACAGGAAAGGGACAGAAAGAGCGTGTACTTCGGCAAAGCATACCAACTATCTCTACTTTTTTCACCCCGTCAGGTAAGACTAAGGAGGACCTGGAGGAGGATAGCCCCCTCCCCCTGGCTAGCACTAGTAGTAGCAGCAACGTCGTTAAAGAGGCTGAGCCAGGCGCCGCGGGCAGAGAGGACGAGAATGCTAACGTTATTATTATTGATGCTAGCGACAGAGAAGAGGCAGCGGCAGCCTCTAGTTCAGCCGGCCCACCACCAGCAGTGGCTGCCACGCCCGCCGCATCTCCACAGCCCAGGGGGGTTGGGTAGGAGGGGTGGGTGGGTGCGGGCCACTGTACAACTGTACAAGCAAAACTGTACATTGGAATATTGACAAAACCATACTTGGTCATTTACTGTACATTGGAGGGGGTTGTGTTAGGACATTTACAGGGGCCAGTTTCGAATTGCAGTCTCCCGTAGGTGTTCTTTGAGAGTGTTTTTGAAAGTGGGTAGTTATTCACATTCACAGGTTTGGGTAGGGCGTTCCACATTGATGTGGCATAATTGCGAAACGTGTTTAGTCCCTTGTTTGAGCCGAATCTGGGTTTAACATGATTTGTGGAGCTCCCTCTGGTGTTGTGATCGTGGTATTCACTGACCTTTGGGAAGTATTTTGACATGTACATGGGTACCTTGGTCGTGTAGTGTATCTTAGACCAGGCCCATTGCAAGTTGCTGTACTCTGTCGTCTACTCTAAGCCATCCTAGGTTGTCAAAGTGGGCAGGGGTGATCAAAGTCCTTTTAGCTTGGCCCTCAGAGCCCACCACTTTTTTTTTTTTATTGATCTTTTTCCCCCTCCATTTTCCTCCGATTTTCTCCCATCCCAATGTTAGTTGTATGCCAATTCCCAATCCCTTCCTGGTTGCTGCGCACTTACCCCCCACAGTCAGATCATCTGGGAGAGTGGAGGCTACCACGTGCTTCCTCCGACACACGTCCAGCCAATCACCGCTTCTTTTCACCTGGCAGTGCGGATTCTCATTGAGAGGGCGTAGCGTGTGGGAGGATCACACTATCCCCCTCAGGTCCTATCCGCGCTTAGCAGGCGCCCCGACTGAACTGTAGGAGTCGCTGTTTACAACCACCCGGACCCACCCCGCCAGCTTCTCCCACCCTCTAATACAGCCAATTGTATTAGTGTGAACGGCCAGCCAAGCTGGTGACAAATCCAGCTCACAGCTCCGGGGTTGGTGACGAACGCAATCTCCGCTACGCTACCTAACCGCCCTAGAGCCCACCACTTCTAAATATTCTATATATTTTTTAAAGTGACATATAAAAACGCCACTGTGCGTGCGTGCACATGTGTGGGGGGGCCTCCACAAGAATCTGGCCCAGGGGCCTCTGAAGTCTTAATCTGGCCTTGCACGGCGTGCATCATCTTAGCAGGATCGCTTGATGCAAATTAGACCGGTATTTCCAGATCAATAGCAGCGGATGACGGAGAGGTGCCGTTCGCCAGACACAGCCACTGTATCCTCGCCCGCGGGGGGGCATTCGTGTTTGCTTTTGGTCGGCGGGCGCTTTGGTCCTCCTTCCTGATGGATGCTGTCTTCCTAATTCCCCCGCCAGAGGTAGGGATAGATTCATACCTTGATCCAGACAGATGCCAGCAGTCATCTCTCTCTCGCTCCCCGGGGGCTACGCTGCGTGAGAGGATGGACTCCTCCTGCAGCAAGAGCGGTGGTGCCTCCTCCTCCCCCCCCCCCCCCTCTTTCTCTCTCTCTCTCCACTCCCTCTCTCTCTCTCTCTCTCTCTCTCTCTCTCTCTCTCTCTCTCTCTCTCTCTCTCTCTCTCTCCATTCTCTCTATATCTCTCTCTCTCCACACTCCATATCTCTCTCCACTCCCTCTCTCCCCCCCTCTCTCTCTCTCTACAATCTCTCTCTTCCCCCCCCCCCCCCTCTCTCTCTCTCTCTCTCTCTCTCTCTCTCTCTCTCTCTCTCTCTCTGTCTCACGCGATAGCCCGCATTTGACACGCCATTCGTCTCCAGCGGCTGCTCGTGTTATAGAAGCAAGCCAGGGGAGAAGCACACCGCTTGTGAACAGAACAGCCATTCTCTCGGATTGGGGCGTTCACAACTTGGCAAGCCGGCACTCATCAGCTCCGTAAGCTACTCGCCGGTGTTAGCGCAGTGATTACCCTGGAGCTGCTTAGTATAGGAGAGCTTGTTTCTCCAAAAGGCCCAGAACCTAAATGTGGCTGATTTGTATTCTGTATTTTTCTCCACTAACGGAGTCTTGGGGCATGCAGGTGCTTTGATGGAGGGGACCGAACCGCAGTTTGGCCTTGCCAGTGCCATTTCTTTCCTCCCACTTAGCTGCTTCTGGCCACAACAAAGGAGCACGTCAGCTCTGTCGGTTTGTTTTGTTAGCAGCGTTCGTTGTCGACCCTATTAAAGGGAACCGATAGGGAATCCTTTTCTTTTTTTGGGGGGGGGGGGGGTCATTAAAAAGCTGTTTTGTCCCGTTGAAAATCGATGGGACATTGCTTTTTTTGCAACAACTGTTATTTCTCTCTGGGCTAACTTCAGGCACAGTGGCTCCACCGCGGGTGGTGTGTGATTCTGTTATTTTGTGCAGAGCGGAAATGTTCAGTCGAGCAGCTGACGACTTAGTCGCCCGACTGAGATATGGAACTGGAAGAGGAGCCGTGGCCATATTGAGTGCTGGCTAATGAGTGTCTAGGGTCAGCTTGTAGCTGCAGGGGCTCCATAGTAGGACCCCGGGGGCCGACCGGAATTTCGAGGGGCTCCCTTCTGGACCGATGGATTGGTCAGTCAAATGATTGAATGCTCCCAAGCACTGTTTCAAGTTTCAAGTTTCTTTATTTAGTTGTCGTACAAAAACACAGAATACTTTTATATAAAATGTTTTGCTCCAGAGATTGTGCTAGATAAAAATAGATGAGTATAAAATAAGTATAATAAGTATAAAATAGAAGTCAAGTTACGTAGACAAAAGTGTTCAATGTACATATATATATACAATATACAATGCAGAGTAGAAAAGTAACTGAGTTACAATACAATATACTGTACAGTACACTGCAGAAATGGGATGAGGTAGAATTTAGGTACAATTTACAGTAAGGTGTGATGAGGTATGAGTTGTAGTGCAAATTCTTTACCAATAAATATAAAGTGTGTTAAGTGTCTAAAGTGGGTAAAGTGGGTGCTGCAGTGAGTTGTTTGTTTAAAGTGAGTGTGTGCGTGTGGATGTGTGTGCTGTGAGTGATGGTTTGTTACATAGTGTTATTGTCATTTAGCATCCTGATGGCCTGGGGATAGAAGCATTCTTCTGGAATGCACATGTCATGTAGAATACATACTTTTACTTTAGATAAATCCAATAGCTAATACTTCTCTACTTTTACTTACTGTAAGTAGAATGAGAATGGAAGACTTTTACATTTACCAGAGTACTTACTAGAGTATTTTTACTTTTCTTAAGTAAACCAACTGTGTACTTCTTCCACCACTGCCAAGGTGAAATAGTGTTAACAAAGAATAAAGAAGGTGTTAGCGTGTTGACATATCCGTAAGGAGATAGCGATGTGAGGGCAAGCGTGGTGTTGAAGTGTGTGCTCTCAGCTGTAATGGATTTTTCTTTCTTATTGTATTGTCACAAAGTGGTTGTCAAGGTTGTGAACATGCTCATGCAAGCCTACCGGTGAGGCCTACAGACCTGTTCACTGTCCACGTCAGACTCAGTGTGCCTGGTTTAGCCATGCTAGCGATCTAAACTTAGGGCTGACCCCTATTAATCGATTAGTCGAATAATCGGTCGAAAGGGGCCGTAGTCGACTGGCCAACCTCTTAGTCGAATAAAAAAAAAAAAAAAAAAAATTAATATATTATTTTTTTATTTTTTATTTTTTTTATCATTTATTTCAAAAGAAAAGAGGCATAGAAGCGTGGCTAAAGGGGTCCCCACACGGCGAGCGATTTTAGCCAGGCGACCGATTTTTTTAGCGAGCCGACAGACAGAATTGTATCGCCTCCATTGTTATGAATGAGAGAACACACACGGCAGGAGATTCTGAAGCGACGGTCGCGCAGCTATTTCTGTCGCCTCGCTCAAAATCGCCTCGATCCTATTTTTGGAGGCGACGGCAGTCAGGACAATGAGGAAATAAGATGACTTCTACAGTAGTTCTACTGGTGTATCATTTGTACACCATTAATGTATCATTCAATACATTCATTGATCAATAACCTCCGTATTATTACCATGCTACTTATGTTCATTATTATTAATGGGAACAATTTAAATAAATAACGTTAGTTTGAGAAGCTGTAGTGGCCGCTTGTCATTAACTAATAAATGAACAATGCGCCACGATGCATCTACTAGTGTTTTTATACTCGGGTAACAAAAGAAGTTGTGGATGTTGACAGAGTTTAATGTCCAGGCTGCAGCTGATGTAGTTTGTAAGGTTTATTGTCCAAAGAAAATTATGGTTGAGAACAAAACAGTTTGCGTCTTCCGTGAAAAATACACTCTCTCAGCAGCTGCATAACAATACTTGTCCAATCGTTGGTAATGAACGTATCGTAGCGATCAGGCATGCAGTAATGTCAGGAAGAATGAGGAGAGGTTGTATTCGTATATGGTGGTTTAATTCCAGCTCAATATGGGTTTTACAGGTTAATATTCCCTCGTAACGCGCAACACAGCTACCTGCTAGTGCTAGTGAAGAGCTGCTAATATGCTCACTTCACAACAACATGACGTCCGGTCCCGGCGGTCCGTCCTCCTATATCTCCCGGGGGGAAACAAGTAACCACACCCCCAGCTAGACAGAGCGACGGTCGCCTCTGGTGTGGGGGGATAAGCGATTGTCGTTGAGCAACAGGCGATCGCATCGCCAGGCGACGTCTGTCGCCCGCCGTGTGCAGACCACTTAACGCTAATGGCACGCATACCAGAGGCTAACTGCCTACGAAAACAGGCACAGAGGCACTGAAAGAGGATTTCACCCATCTAATGAACACACTAGACAAATATCAAGATGTATCCATCAGTGGACCAATTGCATGCTTTTGCAGAGAACAAGAAGCCTTCAGTCGACTCCTTCAGACATTAAGCACCCCCCACAGCCCAAATGGAATGATAATTTTTTTTTATTTTTTTTTTATTAAAAATATTATTATTATAATTTTTTTTTAAGTCGACCAATAGTCGACTAACGGCAAATTTTGGCCAATCCTAGTCGACCATCCAAATCCTTAGTCGGGGACAGCCCTATAAACAATCAATCCATGCCAAAGCTAGATATGTAAAAGGTGAAACACTCACACTCACAGCCGTGCTGATTTGGCAAAATGACAACCAGAGGTTTTCGTTTGAAACTACTTTTAGTCAGGGAAGTGTCATGGTCTCTCCATAGAGCCGCGTCTGGGCTGGCCCTTGTACGTGTTCCTCTGACGTACCTCCGTATTTACCGTTTATCGTCTCGAGAGCTCGGTCGGAGCGTTCCATTATCGATCGTGATTAACTACATTACAAACACGGTCCTTAATCGAAGAACGACTGGCGGAGGAACTCCAAAGATATTGCCATCTAGGGGTTCGGCGCTGTACTGCAACTCACGTGTAGAACTGACGTGGAAGTATGTCGGTCGGTCCCATGTGCATAATATTGGGGATGGCCGACATTGAAGAATATCTTCACCTTCACCCTCCTG
Organism: Notolepis coatsorum; assembly: GCF_963971535.1. Classification (NCBI taxonomy): domain Eukaryota; kingdom Metazoa; phylum Chordata; class Actinopteri; order Aulopiformes; family Paralepididae; genus Notolepis; species Notolepis coatsorum. Next base: position 144,959,161 of record NC_140169.1, on the reverse strand, counting down.
TCATGTTGGGGTCAAATCTGACCCATTTACAACTTTCATCCGTCATAAACATTGTGTTTTTTCATTTGATTTACAACTTTCATCAGTCATAAATATTGTGTTTAAAATTTGATAATAATAATAACTTTATTTGTATAGCACCTTTCATACAGGGGATTGCAGTTCAAAGTGCTTTACATCAGTAAGAAATAAGACATAAAATCAGTGTAAAACAAGCAGCAAGAGCAAAGCATGAAGTGGATAAAATAATGCAGATAAAGGTTATAGTATGCACCCAGCGGATAGTGGGGCATAGAGATAAAAGTAAAAATAAGTTAAATAATAGCAAGGGTAAAATGAGCAGACATATCAAATTAAAATCACAGTTTTTCACATTAGGATGTAACATCCCAACAGGCCACCTTGTTTATTGCCTCAAGGCCTCATGATATCCTCCACACAGTATGGCATTTGAGCATATAAAATAGCTTCTCACCACTGTCATTGAATCCTGTGGTGGTTTGGTCAACTTTGTAACACCTGTGGTGTTCCTGGTTAAATAGGAAATTAATGGGTGACACTAGATTATATTCATCAAACCTGCAGACTAGTCACATTTACACATTTCAAACTCGACAATTAGGTGTTTGTTATGAGAACCCATCGAAATGAAAAAAATTGTGCATTTATATAGTGCTTTTGATCCAAAGCCCTTTACAATTTTGTTGCTCATTCACTCACACATTCACACACCGACCGTGCGAGGTGCCGACCTGCTCGTTGGGAGCAGTTGGGGGTTTAAGTGTCTTGCTCAAGGACACTTCGACGCACACCTCCAGATGACCAACACGACTGCTCTACAGTACCTCTCAAGCCACTAGCGCCTCCCTTCACAATTATATTCAACAGACCTGCAGACTAGTCACATGTAAAGTTTTACACATTTCAAACTCGACAATTAGCTGTTTTCTATGAGAAACCATCTTTTCCACGTGAACCACCTATTAGTAATGTCTGACCACTAAGTGCGTCTGACTCTCTCAACCACCAAAACCTGCACGGACCACAATGTTTACTCCTTAAAAAAATATGTTAAATACAATGAATGTTTTTTGTGTTAATGTAAGAGCAGTTGAAACAGACCCCAGAGTAAGGCGGGAGAAACGAACACAACTGTGTCACGGACAGTTGCACCGAGCCTGTGAGGCGCGCCGAGAGCGACATCACAATAATACTGTACGTGGATTTGGATGCACACATGTAAAAATAAAGGCTCGGCTCTCTGCGGCTGAGCTGCCGGTGTCCCCGCTGTGTGTGTTTGTTCCCCCGCCACGCGGCGTTAATGATCAGTCTTGCATGTGTACAGAACAGAATCACTGTACAGTTCATCTCTGACAACATACAGTACGCCCTCCTCCCCCTCCATCCTATTTATATCACAACGGGACAACGGGAGGGCCTTAAGCCGAAGCCCTGGGTCCTACTGAAATACAATGTGCCATCTACTCTATGTTCTCACTGTACACATAATTATGTTCTTGGAGACAGCTATAGCTTGATTTCAGAATTCAACAGTTATATTATTTACAATTAAATATGGTTGGAATAATTGTATATATATAAAAAAATATATATATAGTATATAATCTAGTATCACGTCAGTGCTGCAAACTCTCTCTGAGCTCCATTCGGAAAATACCGCCCCCTATCGTCTGCCGGATGGTAATGCACCCTTTTGGAATGGACTCAATGAAAATTGATGAGAAAAGAAAAATCCGGAATCCACATTTTACTTCTCAGGCAAGTAATCTGAGCCCATCGGACTCATTGTGGACCATCAGAACAGCGTGG